>NW_009629916.1:65304-200640 GCF_000690535.1 Cariama cristata
ACACGCAAATAGATTAAATCCCCTATCCAAATAGATTAAAACCAGGGCTGTTGTGACTGTGTGAATAACTAGGCATGCTGGCAGTGTGTGTGTATATATATATTTATTTATATATATGTATGTGTGTGTCTGTGTGTATATATATGCCTTTTAAAACTTTTTTTTTTAATAAAGCTAGTTGTGCTCCTGAGAGCTACCAGAATGCAAACAGGACAGCTGCCATCATGCCAAGTTTCTCACACAGCCACAATAGTCCTGGTTTTAATCTTTTCTGATAGCCTCTCTGCATGCTGGCAAGAAGGACTGCAACTGTTTTTTTTTCCCCCAAGTAGTTGGTTTCCATTCTTTATTTTGTTCTTTTCTTCCTAAAGGAAGCCCTGTTTAGCAACTTTACCCATGCTTTATAATTAACCAAGTTAAGTGAAAGTTTGTATATTGCAATTTCATTTTCCTCGGGTGAGATCTTCTTTTGCTTACAATGCTGCATGGTTGATTTTAACCAGATGTCTTTTCACATCACTCATCTCTCCTTACAATTTTTAAAGAAAACACAAACTATCAACATGACCTTACAGTTCTCAGAAAATGCTAATTAAATTTTTCTCATAAAAACAACAGAAGAAATCATAATTCTAAAATAAATGATGAGCCAGAGATCATTAATATCCTCAAAAGAAAAAGAACACTTATATAGACAGAGGAAAAATGCTACAATCAAGTTTGAGTAAACTGATATATAATGAATATGGACAAAAACCTTGGAAAATGTCTGAGAAATAACTGACAACATGTTGTAGCTCCTCTTCTCTAATGTAGGTTTAAAACGTTTCTGACATAGATATGTTTTCTACTGAAAATTTAGTGTTCTGGGACAATGATTTTTGGTGATGCTAGTGGATGTTCAGTGTAACCTTTCAAAATGTACAATATGTGCTTTATTTGTTGAGCTGAAGAGAGATGCTTTGTTTTACTGGGGTTTTTTTTATAGTACTAAGGAAAACTTGCATTGTATGTTGAATTTAACAAAGATAAAGTTGTCTATATTCTTCATGCTGAAGAATTTTGGTGGTTTGGGGGAATTTTTTTGTGGGTTGGGGTTTTTTGTGGGGGTTTTGGGTTTTTTTTTGTTTTATTTTTTCTTCCCTCCACAGCAGTTTATATGAATCAGTTCAGAAGAGTAAGATGCTGGAGAAGATGCTCCACTTGGCTATCCCAGCAAGAGGTTAATTATGTCCACACAAAATAAAAGTTGAAGGTTAATTGCATTGTGTTTGTAGGGCATCCATTTATGGCTACTGAAGTATTCCTACTCTGAAATCAGATCACTGGGCTATAACCAAAGCTGAATGAAAAGGATAGTATTTTACTCTTCAATCATTTTTGGCCACTGAGTTGACTCCAGCTTGTACAGCTGCTCAGGTGCAAGCGTTGCCCTCTAGCTTTTTACCTAAATGACTGTGATAATCCGAGGCCTGTGTTACACCACGTATGGTGATGGAGAGACTCTGCTTCTCTTATCCAGCTCACTACTGCTGAACAATGTGAACTTTGCTTATAATCCCTAGCTCCAAGAGTGTATGCGACATCTTAACTAAATTTGGAGAACAACAGTAAAGAATATAGCTAGCTCTTGCATGTAGCTTTACTACAGGGCAAACTCTCACTTGGCCCAATTCGTCAGCCAAGTGATTAATCCTAATCATCATGCATATCAGAGCTAGAATACCTGATTATGCATATCCAAGCTATTCATTTGAAAGAAATCATTATAAAATTTGAAGTGCATTGTCACTAGGCAGCTGTCTGTGCTTTCCAGGCGGGAAGTAGCCACCCCGCCACATGTTGGTGCCCTCCTGAGTTGGGAGAGGGGTGCATGCCTCTGGGGCTGGCACCTGCGCTGCCAGGAAATCCTGTGTAGCCAAGGGGGCAGAGGGATAAGGCTGCAATGAAGCAACAGCCCGCTGCGGTGGCTTTAGGGGCTGCAGTTCCTTCTCCTTTGTTTTGGAAGCCCATTTTGATGTATCTCTCCTGGGTCGTTTTATCTTGAAAAATATGTATCTACAACATGGGTCCTCATGCCTTGTTGCCTGCAATGGAGGGGGAGGAGGCCAATTTGGTGGGTCAGTCGCTTTCTGCCCAGTGTTTTTATGGATAGCTTTGAGATTTATCAAATGCCTTTTTTTTTTTTTTTTTTTTTCCCCCCCTGTACTTTTGATTTTACATTTATGTTTTTATGGATAGCTTTGAGATTTATCAAATGCCTTTCCCCCCCCCATGTACTTGTGATTTGACATTTAAAGGCCGTGTTGTGTGAATTAGGAAAATCACTGGGTACTAGGATGAGAAATGAGCTGAAAGAAAAACTGATCAGTAATTAGGAAAGTTAATCCACTCATGGCAGTGAGCCTGAGATTTATCCTGCTGCACTGCCATGCAGCTAGTGTAGACATAAATAAAGCAAGTTGGAAAAAAGTCTCAGAAGTCCTAGTTACAACGACATGGGTTAGGATCATTAGGCTTCTCAACAGGGAAGAGATATTTAGCAGAATACAGGTTTCATTCATTATAGAAATTATCTAATTTTATTTCATTCTTATTTTTCAACTACTGAATACTTGCTGTTTGAGTTGTACCCACATCTTCCGAACCATAACCCCACAAGAAGACATTTTAAAGAGCTAAAAATAGGACAGCAGAGAATATCGAAGACATTCACCTTCCCTTTGCCTTGTCAGGGAACTATTTCCATTGCAGAGATCAGATTTCAAGCAGAAACGCAGGCTTAAAATTTTTTAAATAATTTTCTACAGTTTGTGATGCTAAATGTAAACATAGAGATGCGTTATGACAGGAATACTTTTCATAAATATGACAGAAGTGAATGGTTCTGTATTTGAAATTAAGGTAGCCATTGGCAAACTGCACAGTTGTGATAAGGAAACACACTGAAATCTTAGCTGGATTTACATACAGTATGGTCAGCCATGCAAGACAACTCTGCTGTCCACAGATCATTATCTTGCGGTATTTTCTTACTCTCTTATTGTTGGTCATTTATTGTAAAGTTAAAAACAAAATCAAATGTTCAATTTGAACATAAAAAATAGATGAGAGCGCCACTGCGAGTAGTTGATTTTATCGCCTTAGATGAGCATGTCATTAGCAGGATACATACACCACAAAAGCAAGCCAGGAGTGCTGCTTCTGGCTGTTCCCCTGGTCACCACCATCCCTGCTGTCCTCTTGGGGCTCACTCCCTGCCGTGAGCTCGATAACAGAGCTCAGGGTGCCCGGAGGGCTACGGGGCTGCTGCCGTCAATGTTTGCCACCTGACACTCTAAAAAGTAAGATGGGAGACTAATGGTTTTCCTTATTTTCTGCCAGCCTCTTTGTTGTCTGACCAGGGAACAGAAGGTTTCTTTAGGTCCTCTGTTTATTCTCAGTCCAGAAATAGCTTTTGAATTCAGGGCCAGCAACTGTTATGAGATTTCTGTCCCATTTTTCCAGTTTCTTTGTTCCACATTTCATCTCGAGCTAAACTTGAGCAAACTTCAGGTTTAGCTGGTAAATGAGCGGTAAGTGTAAGTTGGAAAATGCTGATGAACTTAAGTTGGAAAATTGTTATAAACTTAAGTACTTATTTGAGCAAAATGATGTCTTGGCATTGCAAACCTTGTAGATGGAGAGAAGAAAAAAAGGGGAGGGAGAGAAGGAGGCATAGCAAAAAAAGACCAAAACGTCTTGAACTCAAACAGAAGCTGTTGGCCTGAAAATGTGTACGTGCAGAAGGGTTTTGCTGCCTCATATATGCTTTACTGAGCACATATAGTTCTTCTTTTCAGATATTTAAAAAATTTTATAGTTCAGATTCCATGGAAAAGTAGTGAAAAATGGGGCTATGCTGCAAGCGCTCAGTCCCAGACATGCAGCCTTGGTGGAGGACAGGCAGGGGAAACCCTGCAGCTTCACTGTTGCTGAAATGAGGGTACCTTGGCAGAGCTCTTTGGGGGTGAGATGTTTTGCAGACCCACCAGGAAGGTGACTGCCTGCTTACCACCCCCTTGTTGTGGATTTTATTTCTAGAGGGGTGGGTCACTGGGTCCAAAAGTCTTTGATCTCAGGGAGCCCCGGTACTGAAGTGGAGTGCTGTCATGGTTTGACCCCAGTCAGCAACTAAGCCTCACCCAGGCGCTTGCTTACTCCCCCCTGGTGGGATGGGGGAGAGAATCAGAAGGGTACAAGTGAGAAAACGCATGGATTGAGATAAAGACAGGTTAATAGGTAAAGCAAAGCTGCATGTGCAAGCAAAGCAGAACAAGGAATTAATTCCCCGCTTCCCACGGGCAGGCAGGTGTTCAGCCATCTTCAGGAAAGCTGGGCTCCATCAGACATAACAGTTACTTGGGAAGACAAATGCCGTAACTCTGAATGTCCGCCGCTTCCTCCTCCTTCTTCCCCCAGCTGTATATGCTGAGCATGATGTCATATGGTATGGAATATCCCTTGGGTCAGTTGGGGTCAGCTGTCCTGGCTGTGTCTCCTGGCTGTGTCCCCTCCCAACTCCTTGTGCACCCCCAGCCCCCTCGCTGGTGGGGTGGGGTGAGAGGCAGACAAGGCCTTGACTCTGTGTGAGCCCTGCTCAGCAATAACGAAAACATCCCTGTGTTATTTGCAGCACAAATCTAAAACATAGCCCCATACCAGTTACTATGAAGAAAATTAACTATATCCCAGCCAAAACCAGCACAAGTGAGTGTGTATATAGTGCTTTCTCTGTAATGATCTAGGCAGGGAAAAGAGCTAGAAGGAGTATCAAGAAAATAGACTGTGTGTATATAGTGCTTTTTCTGTAATGATCTAGGCAGGGAAGAGAGCTAGAAGGAGTATCAAGAAAATAGACATGTATAGACAGAGTGATTAGCACACCAGCAAGCAGGGAATAAAGGAGCTAGAGGAATCTGTACTTGGGAAAACAACACTGCGGAAACAGTAGATATTCTTAAATGTAGCAGATCAGCACCTACAGGGAATAGCGTGTTTGCCAAATAATGTGGAGGGATGGAGGGCTCACCGGAGAGCAGCTTGATCAAGTGGCAGCATAACCTGGCAGTTACATCTGTAACCGACGCCAGGGATGTGAGTAACCGTGATCCCACTCCCTGTGAAGGGGACTCTTTAGTACAAAATCTCTCTACCATAGCCTGAATTACTCCTCTCAGCCATGTCTCCATCCTCCTGAACTGGCTGAAGTCTAAAGTAGAATAACTACTTGCAGAAGGATGCACAGATATCACATGGAGACAAAGCAAAGGACAAACCTTCAAGTGGAGCGGACTGCATGGAAATCACATCAAAGGGGAGGCTGCCGCAGCTCCACAGGCTTCAGGAGTCAGGAGGATGTGCTACGAAAGGATAGTGCTGGCAAAGAGTCATGAAAGGCACACAAGCCCTCTGAGCAAAAGCGTAAAAGAAAAAACAAGAAAACAATCCTCAGCAGTGTCATTTTAGTGACTATACACATTTAAGGTAAGCCCGGAATGCCTTCTCTCATCTTTGTCAGAAGCCCTTAAACTTTAATGGGATGGCATTGTTGCTCTCCATTAGATCTGTTATTTGTGCTCTGCACAATGTGCAAGTGATGTCACCTTGATGGAAGAAACGGACTAAAACTGGTACAAGGAGGGACAAGCCTGCAATTTTCTATCACTTAGGAATCCTCAAAGGAGGCAGGGAGAAAGCAAGGCAACAGCAGTGAGAAATCTTCGGACAAGAAGTTTACACTAAAGTGCAGAAATCTGAATGAATGATTCCATTCATTTACCCCACAGATACCAAAACAAGAGAGAAAATAGGGGAATAAAGAATTGTCCTAGTAGCAAAACTGGACCATGTGTTGGAAACCTCAGACCTTGGGGTGCTGGTGTCATCAACATCTCTTTATAGACATGAAACCTGCGGTAGAAGCCATGGGGTGAAGAGTTCAAGCCCTTAAGTTCAAAATGTCTTCAAATGACTTTGCATAGAGTGTTCTGACAGCTGAAAACTGGCAATTGCATTTGAAAGAAGTGTAATCATTTGGTCTGGTGGATGTGTGCTGCCAGCGCTAAGAAGGTGGAAACTGAACCAGTTTTGCCGTGGGATCAGAGTAACAGGCCAGGCAGACACTTATATGCAGGGAGGAATCAAAGGGAAAAAGGTTTCCCAAGGTTAAAAATAAATAAATAAATACATCAATCAGTCCTTGAGTCTAAGGGGAAATTGCAGGCTAAATACCACTGGGGACTTGTAAGTCACAGTCATTGCTTCTAAATACCACCTCAAGACTGAGTCAAGAGCAGGAAGGTGAAGAAAAGTCTCAAAAATTCCCTCCTTAACCAGTTCAAAATACTTCTGTTTGCAGGGCATGCATTAATCTTGCACAGCAGGTAAGCTGATTTGATTTACATTAACGTCTGGTGTAAATACAGCAGAAGACAAATGTGAATTCTAAATGAAGCAAAGAAAAGGGAGAGAAGCTCATGGCACTTGAAATGCTGGACAAATATTACAGGAGACTAATTTGTTTTTAAAACTTAAGGAAAAGAAGAAGTTAGATAGGTCTTGAGACTTTATTCACTTCACCCTGACCCACTGCTGGTGTTTGTGGTGTAGGAGTTTATTCGGCTCAGGTGAGTCCTGTGCAGGAATAGCACAGCTTTGATCTCGGTCTCTGTCCAGAACCTAGGAGTGGGGAGGGAGTGTGTGTGGGTACACTGGCAGCTGCTCCAAAACTCAGTGCTTAGGGTAAAGGGATGTGATGCCTGATTTCCTCTTACTAGGCAGTGAAATTGGATACAGGCAGAGGAAATTACTGCTTATGGAGCAACATCATACATAAACTGATGGAACATAGGGAATTCAGTTGGGATGGATATATAAATTTATATGCATAAAAATATGGTCTGTTACTTTGTAGCTGGACCACTGCGAAAAAGTTTCTCAACTTCTTGGGGGCAGGAGAAGTAGAAAGCTTTTTAGAAATTATGAAACCCAGTGTTTTCAAGTAAAACATCTCCCCAGGACCTTCTGCTCCTTGGTGAAATTGATGCTGTCTGTGTTTTGGGATCATAAGTTTGTGGAACACAGGAGTTTCAAAAGAAATCCTTCAGCCTAGGAAGAAGAGCATTTTGGATCTGCTTGGCTTTGGGCATCTTGCCGCAAACTCCCTGTGAGGGTGACGGGTGCTGTGCTGCATCCTCTGGGAAGTACTGCTTCACCCCCCTGCCTAAAATTGAGTTTACTTGCCACGAGCCGGCCGGCATCCTGCAAAGTTAATTGCAGGTGATTTATGATGAATTCTGCATAGCTGAATGATAAAGAACCTGGTTACTGTATCAAAATGATGATAATGGGCATTTTTGCTGCGGTATACAGTAGAAAACAGTGAAAAAAGCTGGAACTGCAGTGAACTCTCACTGTGGCAGAATTGGTTTATAACAGTAGCTGGGTATAACTGAAAACTGGATTTTCTTTAACTGCTCCCTTTCAAAGAATATTGTAATTTTTTTTGGTCAGAAACGTGCTAGCATGCTATAAAGTGGAATGAAAGAATGACTGGAACAGTTACAACAAATGGAGTTTACTTGATAGCAACCCCAATGGTTAAGAGCCACAAAGGGCGTCATTGGCTTAGAAAATTGGCATTATGATGTCATTAATCCTTCGCTTGTAGACAGTGCAGCCTAACAGAAAACACACTTGAGAAACCTGGCCTCCATTTTTGGCTCTGCCCATGGTCTACTAATTTTCTCTGTCTCATTTCTGCCTTCTTTAGTCAAATAGCGTTTCCCATTTGCTTTGAATGCGCAGAAGCACAGAATTAAAGTGCTATGTTTTTTTAAAAAAATTAGGTCTGTAATGCTGTATAGATGTTTATTAGAGTATGCTTATTTTAATCAGGCTCTGCTGCAATAATATTTAGCTTATCTGAAATAAGCCCCTGGCCTCAGCCTGCTGCCAAGTAGTTGGATGCTTGTATTGCAAAAGATTTTGGGCACTGTTGGTGATCAGCCGGTCTCCTCTTCCTGGGGTGGGAAGTTGGTGAGTTTGGGGACAGATGTGTTTCTCAGCACAGTTTAGCAGGGTAGCAGCATTGCCAGCTGACAATGCAAACACTGCTCTGACCTGACGAGTAGCAATCTTCCTGGTAGCGATGTGTCTCCTTAACTTGTTTTGGATTGTTTTGGATTTAGCCTGTATCTTCCAAAAGCGGCAGGCAAAGTAAGGAAAGCGTATGCCCTGGGCTATTTGGAGAATAACCACACCAGTTTAAGGATTGTTGATAAAGAAGTTGGAATTTTCAGATGTTGTTTCAGCCAACTTTGGAGCGCTGCAGTTCAGGTTCAGATCAGATCAGAGTTCAGAGGTTGTGTTAGCACATCTCCATGACTCCACAGACTGGACATAAAGTCTTAACCTTGTTCTAGGGCAGCCAAACCAAAGCAGTATCTTGTAGTCCTGCATGGGAAGTGGTCTGACAGCTGGCTGCTGTCCGTGGCTATTGTCCGCCCGTGGCTGCCAACCTAGAGCTTACCTCTGCCTCAAGTGAGTCCTTGCTGGGGGTGGCCCAGCAGCTGCACGGTAGTCTTTGGAGGGAAGAGTGGTGAAACTGGACAACTTCCATAGCCTTTCAGAAGTTGGTGTTAGACTCATCTTAGCGCATTTGGAAATATGAGCATGCTGTTTCTGTTATGTGCATTTTAAAGAAGTATTTTGATTCTGTTCAGACTTTCTGCATGGGAGAAATTCTGGAGATTATTTTTGTTTGTTAGCTTCAAGTTAGTAGCTCGTGCATGTGCAACTGAGCCAAAATGTTCTGCATCTTTTCTCATTTGAGATTTCTTTCAAATTCTGATGAATTCACTTTTAAATTTAATCGCAGCATGTGTGCAAGGCTGTCCCTGGAGTAACTGTTATCCAATGGTTTTAGCTTCTGCATGAGTTGACTGCAGCACAGAGTACTTGATATTTTATCATCTGTTGTTAATAGCACATCATGAGCAAAGAGGTACGTTTCGTAGATCTATTTTACAAAAACTAGGTAAGTGACAGGAGACCCCTGAGAAGTCAAAGTTAGAAAAGGTGAATGAAAATAAAAAGTAAAATTCTTGGTGCAACCTTTATGTACTAACCATATTGATAGGATTGTATCAGAAATTACAGCAGTGCTGTTCTCTCCATTACATTTATGATTGCGTCAGCATTTAGGCAATAAACTCATATTTTCTGGGCTTGCTATAAAAATTCACAGTGAGCTGGAATTGTGCGTGTACTATATCTCAGCATACTAGAAGTCTTATTAAAACTGAAAAAAAAAATCTGTTAATCTCTAAAATTATTAGAGAAGAATGAAGATTTTGTGCTTTGGGTTGCATGTTGTCATGCTTACTTTACTATCAGACAAAATGAGCCGAGTTACCCATTGTAGACTTCCCTCTGTTCACTAGCGCAGAACCACTACTTCCTCATCTGCGTGCTGGCTGTGCTGTGCATCACAGCATCTATGTAGTAGCCTTTCTTACTGCAGTCTCCGTGAAAGGAAATGATCAAAAGCACAGTGTATTTTAGGGGAAAAAACTGATTGATATTCCCCACACACACACTTCAAGTGGAATGGTTTTTGATTTTTATTATCTATTTATAAGAATCTTGTTTATTACCTATGTATAGGCAGGCAGCTGCAGTAAAGGCTGATGCAATGGTGGTGGGAGTGGTTCAGTCTCTGTGTTGGCTTTCATGACCTCAGTGCTGGGCCCAGTAAATGGTCACTTACTGGAGATAAGGCCTTTTGGGGAAGGGGGTTTAAGCATGCAGGTATTTGTTGTCATCCTGGCCCCACAATAAGATGCCTGAAAAGCTGAATGATAAAAAGTATCAAGGCAAACTAAAGCTCTTAAGTGAGAAAGTATTTGTTGAACTAGCCTTCAAGACAATTGTTTGAAAAGATTTGTGTCTCTTTCTGGTGCTTAAAATGTATGGAAAAATGGAGGAAATTATTTTTTTACCATTCAGCATACATTTACAGATAAGTACTGTGGAAGATTCTGGATTGTAACAAGTAAGACTAACAGGACTGAAAGTAGCAGATTAATACATTAGATCAAGTGTGTACTGATTGCTTTGGATGGAGATGATAGCCCTGCCCTGTTTTGTAATTCAAACCATTGGTAGCAAAGTGCAGAGCTCTGCAAAAGCTGGAATTTCCATTCTGCAGAAAGCTGAGATATTTCATAATTTTTTTCTTCCTAAATCTTATGAAATAGTTAAAACATTTAAAAGCTTGGCTTGGGAAAAGTTAAAGTATTGACTTCTTTGGCTTTGCTTATGGCTAAATTAGAGCTACTTCAGCCAAGCTGCCATCTCTGGTAGCAGCAATATGAGTGAACTCGATCACTGCTTGCCAACAGATCCCATCTCCCATCACATAGACTGATGGCTAGGCAAGTAAAAAAAATATTGTGTGAAGTTTTTGGTCAACTCTAGGAATATCCTGACCATGAGAAAACTCACTGTAGGGGTAAGGAAGGGGAGAGAGAAAAAGCACTGAAGTTTGCTCAGGAGCTCATCCTGTGGGTGCGATAGGAGAATGTGGCCATTCCAGCCTGCAGCTCATGAGAAACAACAGTTCACAGTTGAAATAACTCAAAGCAAAATTTCTTCATGTCATCCTACCAAGCAGAAACAATTTGATTTTATTCAAACTACTTGAGACAAGGTACTTTGGTCTTGGTTTCCCATAAAAATGCACATTAACAAATCTAATATTTTCCTGAAACTATTTTTCATGTAGGAATGGATTCTGTAGTTGCAAAAAAATGAAGTATCACAGTCTTTGTACAGGCTTGCTATTCTCCTACCTTCTCCTGTGTGTTAGTTCTCCAAATGTTTTAGTCTTACCTCCAAATGTTTAAAAATAGTTTAATTAGCAGCGAGGGCTTCTCCTGTCTAGGAAAATCCCATGCAATTTTATTAAGGGGAAAAATGGAAATGGATAAAAATCAGGACCATCGTTTTTAATTCAGTTTCACTCTCTCCAGTGTCTCATTATCCTCCTTGTAAATGATTCATGGCCAATAATTGTCTGTGAAGAACAAATGACTCCCCTATTCCCAAATGTCCCACACTTATCCTTGAGCTACTTTGTTTTGGATTAAGACTTTCCTCTTCAAAATCTGCACAAATGTCTCTTTCCCCTTGGCCGTTACCAGGCAGAAGAGGAAGGCTGGCTTGGAAATGGTTAGCAGGCAGGTGTTGGGGATGGCTGCACACACCTGGCTCTGTCAGCAGGTTGCTCTGTGGTCTTGGATAACTCCTCTTGTGCCTCAGACCTTGTCAGCAAGGTGTCACGCAGGAGCTTGTTACTCGGAAAATGCTCTGCCCTGGAGCCTCTCGTGATGGGGTTGCAAACGGGGAAGGTTACCCTTGCTCCAGGAACAGTATTTATAAGGTGAAGCAGCTGAGGATGTTAGCTCTGCTCCCTGCCTCAGTCTGGCGAGCGTCGGGGTTTGCATTCAGCAAGACCTTGAGGAGCCACAAAGATCAACCTGGAGCTGAAGCCAAAGCACAATGACCATCATGGCTAGTTGTCTTCTATTTTAACACCTGTGAAAATCAAACCACAGCGTGAGCTCTTAATCTCAACTGGGAAGGACAGGCTGTGCTTGACACTTCTCTCCCATGCAGGGGTGCTGAGGAAAATCTCTCACTGTGCACTTGACATCTTGAAAAAGGCTTTTTTGGAAGCATGAAGGATCCTTCCTCTGGCTTTTCTGGTCCTCTTCTGGACTGTGGATGCCTAAAATAAATCCTGCTACTTAATCCTTAGATTCAGACACTGTGAGGCAAATTTGCAGTGCCCTGGCTGAGTGGGAGTTGATGAATGTGTGTAGTGCAAGAACAGATGTGAACCCTTCCCTAAATCCAACTGTAAGACTTTTCATGAAGAGCCTCAGACAGTCTGCGCCGGGGCTATTTGTGTCCTGCTTGTTACAAATCACTATAGGCACGAGCAGCTGCTTATAGCTCATGTGAGACAGCTCTTCTGGTAGGTGAATGCTTTGATGAGGATGATGTGGCTATGTGTGCAGTTGCTTCAGCAAGACACTGTAGGTAATCGGGTGGTTTGAGGAGTTGCCTACTCTTAAAATAACTTTGTAAAGTGTTAGTGTGGGAGGGGGAGCTCTAGGCACTCTACGGTGCTGCTCTGCTACCTTAAGGCTCAGCCCTCTCACATGCTCCCACACTCTGTGATAGGATTGCTGCATGATAAATTGCACATCATAAATATTTCTCCCAGTTTGCCAACTCACTAAAAACTGTTTCTTGCGTGCTTTCTTTTCCACAGGGATACCAGTTGCTCCTCACCCTAACACTCATTTCATAAAACTTGTAGTCTCTCCTCATCAGAAACGGATTCCTTGGTTGTTCAGGGACCCTGATTTTTACCCTACAGTCTTATCCTACATATATTTTTCATTATATATGTATTATATTTTCTATATATATATTTCTTTGGAATAACACTTTTCTCTGCTTCAGGCATGATGGTCTAATACAGTGACCAGGGGCGTTGCCGAGCTCAGAGTGGTCTTGTATGACCCTCGAGGAGAAAGGGGTGCTATGTTGGCACCCATTCTTTTGCCTTTGGAGTACCATGGCTGTGGTGCTGCTTTGGATGCCCTGCTCTTCCCACGTGTGGGTGCTGATATGCGTTATTCAGGTAGACCTTCAGAGCACTTATTTACAGACTTCTATGTCCCTGTGCAGATTTGAGGTTGCAGTCGAAGAGCAGGGTAGAAAAGTGATAAATATATTGTCTAGGATTGGAAGGATCCAAGATGTCCATAAAAAGCTTTAAGAACTCGTACAGGCTTCCTGGAATAGGCAGACAAATTACTGCCTCAGACAAATGCCTAGGCTGCTAGATAACTCTTTGTTGAACAGGCAAGTCTAAATGGACTGATACTGTGTTAGATATATGGTGGGGTTTTTCCCTCTTACAACATTGCTATTCTATTAAACTGTTGAGTCTCCTTCCTCCTGTTGCTCAAGACCATGGGTTAGTCTTTCTTTAATGGAAGTTGAAATGAACTCATATGAAGTATGTTTCCCTGTAGCTAGGAAACATACTTGAATTATCTTAAATTTTTGGATACCAGCTTGTCATTTCTCTCAGCTTTACTTGTGGCGGGTTATCATGCCATCTTCCGTGGCAGTAGGTCTGTGTGTGTTGATTTTGAGTGCTGCCTGATCCTACAGCAAGGAGGGATGTAGAGAGCTGCTTGCTAAGGTCTTCAGCCAACTCTCTTGGAGAGAGACACGCTGTACCATAGGGCTGTGGTGTAACCCAGCCACTTTGAGGTCTGCTCTTGTGAATGAAGTTTAGCAGCGGTTGCACTGCTGCCCTTTAAATCTGTGCCAAAGCCAATAGCTCTCATTTTGTGATGACTGTGCTGCAAAAAAATCACATCTTTTTCTTTTCTTACTAGAGGAAAAGAGGGAGACGTATGAAGGCTCTGTGTAGAAGGCTCTGGTAGACCAGGAACAGGTTTGACTTGGTCTCTGTAGCAACTTGCAAATTAACATTCTGGCATTGGTTAACAGTCCCCAAAATCACACTCATGATAATGTTCCTGCATATTGATTACAGAGATTCTCAGGAAGGGTGTGTGTGAATCAATAAAATCTCCACTGAAAGTTTTAGTCTGCAAGTAAAACCAAATTTTTAAATCAAATCTATGTTTTGAAATGGATATGGTTGCCACTGTGTGTGGGCTCGAGTCTTTTGTATTTAGTATAATCCAGTCACCCATACAGAGTTAACTCACTCTCACGGGACAACAAATGAAAAGGTTTCAATTACAACTCCATTTCTTTCCAATAGGAACCATAAATGTATTTTAAGTTGGTCTATGATATTCATGATTAGCTCACTGAACTGCTCATCAATGACTTAATTTATTTTACTTGGAGACACTCAAAAGAATTATTTCAATGGCCCTGGGGAAATACATTGCAGTGGAAGGGTTCACTTGGAAGCTTTATGTGACAGAATAAGGAACAAGGTTGTAGAAGAGAAATTTGCTAGCTTCAGGTGCATCTGCCCATAAACAAGTGTTATCCATGAGTGCATGTCTGACTCCACGAAACCAGGAAACTGCTGTGATAAGGAAGCTGCTTTGGTGTCTCAACAGTCTGTCGGACATCAAAACAAGTATCTTTGGGATGATCCATGCATGGTCTGGGCTGTCTATAATCCTCTAATGGTAGTGAGTCTTTGCCTGGATCCCATACTGCCGCTGAACAGTATGGCCTGTTGACTAATAGCTCATCAGTACTCTTCACTTAGCTCTGTTAACATGTCACACAAAACATGCAGCGAAGATGAGGTCCAGGAGCAGAATGACCTTAATTATCAGATGAAAGGTATAGCGGTGCTAAGGTCTTCCTGGCTTTGCAGCTGAAATGATCTTAAAAGCAAAAATTTGCATCCAATTACTGACCCAAAATGTAATTCCATAATTGGTGATGCAGCTCGCTCTTGAAGATATGAGTTCTGCTGACTGGCTCTCTCTGAGCACTCATCCATGTCACCTCCTGCCCTCCTGCACCACCTTTGGTATGCCAGGAGCTCCTGCGGCACCTTCCTGCAGCTGCAGGAACCTCATTTCAAAAGCAGCTCAGAAAAAGTGGTGTGGCAGTAGCCGTCAGCTTTGCACTCACTGACGCACCATTTGTTTCTGCCCAGTGTATGGTTTCTAACTTAAAATGTGTTGAATGCATTGCAAAATTAAGCAGGAACCTTCCCTTTTCAAAAGAAATGCTAACTTTACTAGACAACAGCAAAAAGCTGTTGCAAACTGATTTATTAGAGAGCATTAAAAATATCGGATCTCAATTTTATATGTCAATAATTCTGTATTTCTATATAATCAGACTGTGATTATAGAGTGATCACCTTTGTAAAATGTGATGAGTTTTAATTGTGCCTCACAAAATGTTTTTTTTATGTTATTGTAAGAGTTGGCCTGAAAATACAAGTTGTAATTGGTCGATATTGTATTAATAGCAACATCCTAAGAGTGAATGTTTTATGTGTATCATTGTAAGCGGACACAACCTCAAAAACATATACATTAAAAGAATCATCTTTGACGTCGTGAAGTCAAGCACCTAAAAATCTGGAAAATGCTGCAGCTAAACCATTTGTGTAAACTACAGGTTCCCTTTTCTTGGCAGGTGGGAGGGAGCAGGTAAATAGGAGGAAACTACCTGAGATGGTGTTTAAGGTTGTAGCAGTTTCCACAGTTGCCAAAGAATCTGTGGTTTATTTGGTGTATAGTGCACTGACCAGTTAACGGTGGAAGGAATAATGTATGTTAAATAAGGCTGTCATTCAATTTTGAAATAAGGTGTTTGCCTTGTTTATTGCAGAAAGTGAAAGGCAGATACTGAGCAAGAAGGTGCAGGAAGAGGGAGGTGTGAGCACTCAGCCAGCTGGATGCTGCACAAGGAAATGGCCTCCTTGCCTGGCCTTCGCTGCTGAGTTCCTCAATGGTGGTGAGTTGAGTCACTTAACTCAGATTTCTCATAAGCCCTTTGCTAAACCAGACTCACTTTCTGGACACTTGTAGTTGTGGCGTAAGTCAGGGCTGTGTTTGCTTTAAAAATATGAAGTTTTTAATAATAGGTACTCTAGGGAGAGATAGGGGGAACGATTGTAAGTGCCCGAAATTATCCCAATTCTTGAGACTGCTGCTGTGAAGGTAGAATAAATTTGAGGAGCAATTGGAATAGAAATCTTGAGTGCAATTGGCATGGAATATATTTGTCCAGTTTAGGGAGAGCTGCAGTACTTAAGATACTGCCTTCTTTTCCCTCATTTCCTTATCAGCTTCTTATTTTCTGTATGCTGAAAGCTGTTTCATCTCATCCTAGCGGAATGGATCATGCAGTGATCTTTTCTGCTTCATTGCAAAATCAGCCAAGTCAAATTAAACATCTTCAGGTTAAAGAGCCACAAATTAACCCAGATGACTTTGTACTGAAGCTGGTGAAGAGTAGTTGCATTAAGGAGTACTTTCTGCAAAAATAATGTTGGATGGTTGTCTTAAGTCCTACTGTGAAAAGCACCCAGAAAAAGGTAAGACTTCTAGAGCAGGATTTAAATTGTACAGAATTAATAAACAAAATTAAACAGAAAATTGACTAGGTGCTCATTAGTTGAATCCAGTTTAACCTGTGTAAAGCATGAAATAGACTTTCATGAAAATCAGGATGGCACAACTGTGTCTGTCAAGACTGTATCATGAATCACCTGTGTTAGAGGACCAAACTAGTGTTATGTGTGTAAGCTCGATCCTGGTCTTTCATAAAGTGTTTTGCTTTGCACCTTTAGGTTCTTCTACGACAGCTGATAACCTGCATCAAAACGTTGTTAGTTTTTCTGAAAGGAGCATTAAAATTTTAGGCTTTTGCTATTAAAGAAGTCTTACCTATAGCTGGGGTGCAGAGCAGGTTGTCCCTAACCTCCATGACTAATACAGTCTCCGAATGCGTCTGGTACCAAGTATTGCCAGGGACATGATTTTAGGCTTGAGTCTAGCCAAGGCTGGAAAATTGTTAAAGCTCTGTTTCTTGTGGAGCTCTGAGGTAAAAGCCTAATTTTCTTTCCAGAGAAAACACTGTGGTGCCTTGGCCTCCACCAGCCAGGTGCATTTGGAAATCTGTCTTGTTGCTTAAGTTGGACAAACCAGTGGGGTTCAGGAATATCCATAAAAGCAGTCAGGCAGCAGTCAACTCTCTTGTTAACAAATTTGGCAGGAGGATCAAAGCTTAAACCAGCATAGGCATTCCCTGCTTCTGCAGAGCACGGTTGTCTAGACTGGGCTTGAACTGTGTTGGAAGAGTGCAAAACTGCTGGAAACCCTGTACATAAAGGGAGATTTTAATTCTGCTATTCTCTGTTTTGAACAGCCATTTCTTATGTTGCACCACAGGAAAGAGACCTTTGTGCAAAAATAATTTGAATGCATTGGAAAACAGATCAAAGCACATCCCTGCTGCAGTGAAAAATCAAACCACACATTTTACAAGCGCTTTTTGTTGGACAGCACTGTCCACAATGCCACAGTACAGTATTAGAGGGACAGTTCTGTGTATAGTTCCTAAACTGGGTTTTGGCAAGGGAATTGCAAACAATGACACTTCAATGGCAAGTTTTTCATCATGTCCTGGAGCACGAAGCTCATTTCTTTTCCTTGTCCTCCTCTCTCTCCCCTTCCTGCCCCTTGCATCCCCCACCCTCTCAGCTCTCCCTTCTGTGGGTGTTAATAAGGTTCAAATGCATATTCTGTTCATGTTTTTAGCAAGTACCACCCCTCCAAACTCAGCTAAATTTAAGCCAAGTTCAAGTACAAATAGGTATAATGAACAGATTTCAGTGATTTTGCAGTGGGTGCATAAAGGCATGGCACGATGTTGGTAATTTACAGGGAATGTTGAAGAGCTCTCTCGGAGTCTGGCAGCCCTACCAGTTCTCCTGGGGGCTGGTAGCTTGGTTCATTTTTACTTGCTGTCACACAGGGAATTAGGTATTTGCTCGGTGAAGTGCATTTGTTCCCTCGTTAAACAGTAGTAACGTACTCAAGTATGAAAATCACTTTTAAGCCAGTAACAAGAAAACCCTTTTAGCCTTTCAGATGCTTTTGCTTTTGAAAAATAGTTATTCTGATAAAGCAATGTGAAACTGTGTTTTTGAGGTTTTTTTTATAACCTTTTCAAATGGGTGTACATTGAAGGCATCAAAACGAGAAAGATGTATGATTTCTTACCTGTTACAATTTTCAGTCATTTATCTCTTTCTCTCATTACCAGGATGTTGCATGTGAAGTACGTGGCCATTTTATATTTTGGGTTTGGAAAGGTTTTATTGTGGAGATGAGATTACTGCTGTGGTTACTGCTGTATGCACAAAGACGTGTGAATTTATAGTTGCCTCCATTCCTGTGGCTACAATAAATCGAAATGGGAGGGAGAACTCTCACTGTGCCAGTCAAGCAATAGAAAGATGTGAGGAGGGAAAATGAAGTTTAAGCAAGTTGGAGAGCCCAAGGCAAAAGAAGTTGCCTCAGCTTTTTGCAGAGGAGGAGCTTTCCTTGGATCTCTGCTTAACTGCGGTGTTCTTGTGCAATAGAGCTGTGCTTATCCTAATCAAATGACATTCACACACAGACCCCCTCTGTCACTATGCATTTTTAACCACTGTCTAATCAAAGCAACCCTTGTGAATAAGTTACATTTGTTACAGATTTATTTACATCTTCTCGGTTCAGTTGAGTTCAGTGTGCTGGAAGAAATAAAAACTTACTTTATATTTTTCAGACACCATTTTTTTTAAATGCTTTTTTTTTTTTTCCGCCTCAGCTGTGAACTTTGCTTAGTTAAGGACTGTGTGACCTGACAGGGTTTGTGCTGAAGTAAACCAACTGAAATCAAAGCTCCCCGTAGTCAACTGGAGGTGGGTCCTTTGTGGGCAGTGCCAGGGGAACCTGACTCCATGGGTTATAGGTGTCCTAGTGTGGGATTGTGTGTGGGGTTATGGGGGAGGTTCAGAGAGCTTCGGCATGAGCTGAAGTGTAACAGCCCAGGAGACCGTGGCTTATCCAATTGTAACAGCCCCCAGTAGAGATGCAATGTGTGCTCGCTCTCTCCTTTGTGATCTTTTTCTTTAGTGTTATAACAGGGAGGCTAACCAATATCAAAGACTCATTCCAGTTAAACTCTGATGTATATTTCTCATTAACCACCTCTTAGGAATATTACACCTGCTACAAAGGCTTCTTTTATGTATGAAATAATTGGGTCAGGGTTTTTTGATGGTATTTTTTCATTCAAGATAAGTAAGTGAAATAAAAGCTGGTTAATTGAACTTGAAGCTTTTCATAGCTTTTCTGTTTAAAGAGAGTAACCCTAGCCAACATTGGAATAGCTAGCAGTCCAGTGTGCAGAGTGACCCGTGGGGAGGTAAGACACCAGTGGGTCAAAATCCTGCTGTTTCTTGGAGTGCAAACTTGAATCTGCTTTCCTCTATTTCGGAAAACAGAGCCAGCCTCCAGGCTACTTCTCTCTTTTTCTGCAGAAGATATGTGTATAAACAAGTATGTGGGTGTTTATACATAATGGAACAGTTCCAGTGGGAAAGACGGATCAATCAGAACATTTGAATTTTTGCAAATAAATGTCCCGACAGAGATTTGTTGGAGGCAGTTAATCTGCCTGTTAAAAACATCCTCTGTTATGCATACCTCCTCCTTTGAAGTTGGAAGATGGAGTGACCTCCCCCTGCCCTCTCTGATTTGGACTCAGAAAGACCTGCCCTCACACTTCATGGCTCCTGAAGGAGCAGTTTGCTCATTTGTGGCTGGATGAGGACTATTCTAAAATTTTGCCTTGATGCAAAATTTTTGAAATACTAAAAAAAAAAAAAAATTCCAAAGGACTGGATAATTGTGTTGTGCTAAGTGCCACTAGGAAGTGCAGTGTACATGACACACTAGAAATACCTAATGGTCGTTATGCCTCAACGTTCTGTGTGCATCACTCGAGTATTGCTCCTTCCAGGAGAACAAGTAATTTGGGGTGTATATGCCGCTCTTAGCTTCAGTTCATGCCTGGGCTGTACTAGGAAGGTGTCAGGGCTGTGTATTTAATTAAAGATTGGTGAAATGTTCAGAAATACCTCAGCTCCTAAGCTGGGGTGGTGGGAAGTGGTTTATTTTTTGAATTGTTCATTTGCTTTCCAGCTGGATCTGAAGTAACCAAGGAAGATACTTGTGCCAGCCCCAAAGACTAGTGTGTGAAGGGACAGTGGTGACAGGCCTGGGTATACAGGGCTGTGGGGGATTGCAGGTGTTTCATTTGTAAGAATTGTGGCAGCAGATGTCTAGAGAGACTGTGGAAGGCTTTGGTTCTGGTGCCCAGCAGTGACCTCACCAGGCAGTGATTTCTGCGTTGAAGGGTTAATTCAGCCTGGGTTTAGCTCCCAAGCTCTTCTGCCTGCTCCCAAGCCTGCTGCAGATGATGGACTTTCAAACTTAGTGGTTACCTCCCCTTTTCTCTTGGTTTGTTGCAAAGAAAAGTTCCTCAAGCTTGCGTTCTTCTCCTAAACCACTCTTAGGCAGCATGTTTTCTACCTTTATTAGTCTCATTTAGATTAAAAAAAGATTACTCATGGCAGTGAGCACAGCTTACAGTAAACAGCTTTTGCTTAAATGCTTTGTTGAACAAGAAGCAACATAATTATTTGCTTATAGAGAAACAGGCATGTGTGCTCTATTGAATCACTCCTTGTGCTAGTGATGGGTGCAGGTTCATGCCCTTAGTTGCTTCTCTGAATACTGATAAAATAGGAAAGTATGTACCAGAAACAAAATTCCTACATGGTTTTGGAAATGTGTTGTATAAAGGGATGACTGGAAAAAAAAATAAGGCAAAAGGCTTTTTAAGAATTACTGCTCAATCCTTTTTTGAAAGGATGGATTAAAGCATTCAAATTAAAAATCATTAAAGATTAATAAAGAAGAGAGGCAACAGGAATCATTTTAATTTCCTTCGTTACCATATATAATGATAGCCTTAGGGCAGAATGAGAAAAATGTAGAATGTATGAATAGAAATGTATCCATTAGGACTATACTATTTTTGCTTCCCTTGACATGAATACATAGCTAACAAAAATACTGTTGGACTACACGTGCTCACTCTGTAAATAATTTAACTATTAGCTATCATAATGTACAAACCGTAAAATGGCTGTTGGAGGGGTTCTCTTTCCTCAACATACAGAAGAGTTCTAGCTACTTGAACATCATAGTCATTTTAATCTTAATCACCTGCACCAAATTCATCCCTGAAATGATACCAGGAATGGATTTGGTTCCCTGAGCTGATGCCAAGATAGCACAGCACATCTGCAGAAACAAAGGTGAAGCTGACCGGAGTTCAGCAGATCGTGGTTTGGGGGACGAGGGTAGGTTCTGCAGCAGAGAGAATCCTGCACCAGGGCAGGGTAAGAGCATGCTTTGCGGTGCCTTTCTATTGCTACGTTTTCCTGCACGGAGAAAAGTGCAGAACACCTGGCGAAAGAAGGAGAAGCAGAGCCAAATAACTGGTATCTCTATCTTTAATGAAATCCACTGGGCAAGTGGAAAGTAATGCTATGGTGGCGGTGGTGATGCATAGTTACTACACAGAGCGCTCTCTTCATTAACAGTCCTCTCTGTTTTGATAGATTAAAGTCCCTTTGGTTTTGTGCATATTTACAGTGAAAATTAATTTTTTCTTGGTGTAGTTCTTGTACTCTGTTTACTCTAAAGGTCCTTACTTCCAGTAGGCTAATTGTATGATTCAAAGTCATTAGGGTTTCTGACACTGAGTAGCTGTAATGCTCCCAGGTCCCTGCTCATGACTGTTTGTACATGTATTTCCTAACCTGTGTCATAATATGTCCGGGTTTATGATTGCTAATGAACACAGAAGGCCAATTTGCAAAGCAGAGCAGATGGACACGTAATCAGTCTAATGACTTAATGTCATGAATGAGATGATCTTGCAGTTACCTATTATTCATTTCTGCCAAGACTGTTTCTGAAACCTGAATGCAGACTCTTCAGGCTGCTGCTTCCCTATTTAGAGCAGCTTTACCACCCTAGCCACATCGGTGCATGCCGAAGTCCCTAGCTGTACCAACAGGGTGATGGTTTTGCCTAAGAAAGCTACTGATGAGTTATGCCTCCCTGCTGTTTTGTATTATCAGTGTGCCACACAGATGATCACTTTTTTTCTTGAAATTTAAAAATCTTTCTGGAACACCTTGCTGTCAAGTAGTCTCTTTGATGTGTGTGCCTTGTGTTCTTGCATTTGTTCCTCAGTTTAGCACCTTTACTCCTCTTCCTCCTCAAATATGTGTCACACCTTGTTGTGTGACCTTATTCACAAAAATCATCCTTGTTTTTACCCTTTCTCCTTTAATATAGAAAAACATTTAGAGCTATGACTGAATCCTCATTAAATCAGTGGGACTTGAACAGATGTTTAGTTTTTATGTTGTACTGGAGTAACTTGGAAAGTTAGAGGCCCAGAAACCACCATGACCTTGCTCATTCCTTCCGAGGTACCCAATTTTTTTGAATTTTTATCCCCCAAAGTATCTCATCATTAAAAAAAAGGGGTGGGCGGGTGTCCTCCATAGTTAATTTTGTATAGCTTTTCAAGAAAAGCATACTCACTTGTGCCTCTTGGTTTGCGAGAAGATAGGTCTCGGTTCCTATTGTGCTTTCCAATGGACCTGTAGGAATGCACTGAAGTGCCTTGCTCATTTCTGGCCTGAGCAGTGTTTGTTGATGTTTTGAAAAATGAATAGGTTTTCCAGCTGATAATCTCAGAACGATGAGCTTCTGCCATTTCTGTACTGCAAAAATTTGCCTATTTCCCTATCGAAGAGAGTCAATCATCACAAGAAGTAATTGCTTATTAGTGCAGAGGGGAGGTGGGTAATCATGTGGCATCAATTATTTAATGTGCTGCTGATCTATTAATGTTGTCCTTAGTAGGTGCATTACTGAAAGAAAAGACACGAGGCACTTAAATTCCTTTCTAGGTCTCTATTTTATCTTTGTAGTTTTTCAGAAAGTTATAAATTAGGTTATTAACTAACTGATTTATGGGATATGGTTATTGTGCCAGTAATTTTCTGCATCAGTTGTAAATTATCTTCTTTTATTTTGCCATCTGCATAATTATATTTTACCCTTTTGTCTGTGTGCATAATTTGTTACCCTGACAACCTTTATCATTCTAATGTTTTTGTGGTTTTTGTCAGTTTTTCTAATATGAGTGTAATGCTGAAAAAATAGATATATACCCTAGTGATATGAAATTTTAAGTGACAGCACTAAGGCTAAAATTAATTAACATCCCTGAATAAAATGGAAAAATTGTTTCGTAACTGCACAAAACTAAATGTAAAGTAGCCTTTTCATAAACTGGAGTTAAGCTGCGAAAATCAGCACTAGTTGATTTTATTTTTTTAAATAGATTTACCCAGCTGAATTAGTTTGACTTACAGAATTGTGAAATGTGGGCAACTGTCGCATTGGCTAGTTGAGTAATAATATTGCCATTGATCATCTCTTTTGAATATAAAAATATCCATGGGAATCTCTGTTGTACAGGTTGGTTTTTCAAAAGAAGTTAAAGGACATTAATTCACATTTACTCTAAGAAGCTATTTTCAGCACAACTACTGTGTAGTCTACTGTAGGGATGGAAAGATAAAAATGTATCTCTTTTATGTACCTATAGATATCACACTCTCTTTCTTCAGATATGTTTGTACACAGTGAGATAATAAACTGAAACAAAAGCAAAACTGAAAGTGTCTTTTCCGGTGTCAGAGTAGATGATATAACTTTACTGGTATTAAGCTTAAATTACATGTAAGGGGCTTTATTTGTATTTTTTACCTGAGAAATGGTGTTCCACATCAGGCTTTGCCACATAGAAATTCCATTGATATGATGTAATGAAATAGGCAACGATAATATCCTAGGACAAAAAAGAAAAGATGCTATCTAAAATCTGCTATATTATGTAGAATTATTTTTTTTTAGCATCAAATTACACCACCTGACCCAGAGAAAGAAAGCTAGCATGTAAAAGAAAAGAGATCTTAAATTCTGCTTATGATTTTTATTTCTTAAATATGCTACATCTAGAGGAATTTTAAAATAACTTATTCTTGAAAATTTCATCTTGTCAGAGAGAATGATTTTATTTACAACTCTGTTCCTAAATATAAATATAGTTTGTCTTTTTGTAGAGTTTGTGCTGGTATGTAGTCGTAAGGTGATTGGTTTTGTGGGTTTTTCTTCTTTTGTTCTGATGAATGGGTATTAAGTTGCTGGCTATTGCTAGTTCTTTCTCAGTCAGTTATTTTAATAGGATTTTGGCTCAAACTTTCCATAAACTGGAGACATCATGTCACTTCCTGATCTTTCACAGAGACAAAGTTATACCAGCATCTTCAGAAGCAATCACATGGTTTCAGCTTTCTGATACACTGAAGAGACTGCAAGCTCATAGCCTCTGAGCCTTACAAAATGCCTAAGTTCTGTTGGTTTCTTAATTTTAAAGCTCGGGTAGCTTTTTTCAAGCCAATGCTTGCTAAGGATGAGCTGACTTAACTCACTCTGGCTCAAGTCAAATTCCGATACTTCCCGATGGGCTTTGCCATGCGAAGGTGGTTGTGGCACCAAGGAACAACTGGGAAGTAGCTTTTCCCTACTTTACCCCAGCACCCAGGGGTCCGCTGGGCCTGGGCAGTGGCTGGTGCCCATTACCTGCCCTACAGAGCTGGGTGCTGGAGCACTGGGAAGGGTGGAGACGGCCAGCCCTGGCCTGTCGCCTCCTGTGGTCTGTTAGCTGAGGAAGAGTCAAGTCCTCCTTGGTCTGTATTAGCAGGTATAGATATGTATTCCTCTCCTTGTATGTGCACGTGAAGCAGCTGCCAGAGAAAAAGTGCCTAATGAAGTTTAGAAAGCCCTAACTATGATCTTGTAAAAGCATTAACATGTGTTTTGAGGTACAGTAGGAAGCATATTTGTATATATATAACAGACATATCAAACACTTCTGCTGTTCTGGCTGGTTATACTGCATACTGTGTTTTTCTGCGCTTAGAAAGACAGACTCACTCACCAGTCTGTGATGACAATGTGTAAGCCATATTTGACTCCAAAGTTGTGATTTATTCATTAGATAATAACTCATTTTCCAAGTATCTAGCTGTTGTCATGGTAAAGATTAAATTAGTTGAATTTTTTTAATTGGGATTTCTAACTAAACACACTGCGATTTCTACAGATTCAATCTTGTCAATTCAGTA
Source organism: Cariama cristata (assembly GCF_000690535.1). NCBI lineage: Eukaryota > Metazoa > Chordata > Aves > Cariamiformes > Cariamidae > Cariama > Cariama cristata. The sequence goes on from NW_009629916.1 coordinate 90,287, forward strand.
GATCAGTCATTTTGTTACGTTAATTCCAATGGTTTAATTGGTTTTGAGGGCAAACTTGCAGTTAGACTAGCTTCTAGATTTCGCTTATATGTTGCTTTGGTTCAGCATGTGTATAGCTCTCTTTTGTTAACCAGTGGTTTATGTTTAAGGGCACCTCTCTCTGTTTTGTTGCTTGTTTGGGTTTGGTTTTGTTTGTGTAGTAACTGTAATAACAAGTCACCTTGTGGCAGCTTCTTTCTTTTACTCATCAACATGGATCCTAAATATCTGATCTGGATGGGAACCAGCTAGTCCATCTAAAACCTTGGCCAATTACCTGTAATTATCTTCACAGCAAGTTCTTTATTCCTCTAAACCTTCCTTGGCCTTAGGTTACTTGTCACTTAAAAATACTAAAACTGTTGTTATTTGACTCTCTCTTTTCTCTGAATGTGTCTCATTTTAAGTTTTAAAATGTTGCAAATTCCAAGCTTAATGTGATTTTTAGCAATTGTCAACAATGCATTTGGGAATCAACCTAATGCATTAGTGATTTGAAAAGTAGGCAGAAAGTACTGGGTTTGGAGATACCCAGGTTGAGGTTGTTTACATATCTGGGAGGAAGGGCAGGATGAGTTTTACCAATGTTCCATAAACTATATATAGCAGTTCTATTTTTTTTGTTTCAGACTGGAACTTTGTGAGCCTGGATTTTACAATCTATTAATTGGATGTAAGAAAAACAAAACCTTGCAGCCTCTTCATTTTAATTTTTGTATTGATTTGATAATGAAATATAAATCCATACTTTAAAAAGATCATGTACAGTATTAGTTTTTACAATCTTGTTTAATAAAGCTTCATAGATGGGTTAAGAAATGACGAAGCAAAGTTCACTTACGAAAATAACTTCTGGGAGGCAGAACCCTAGAAATCTCGTCTGCTGGTGATTTTGGCAGGTTGTTGCAGCAATAGTGCCAGGACGTGATAATTCACTTGCTAGAGCTGAAATGGAAACAATTGTGAAATGTCAAGAAGAGAACAGCAAGCACAATTAACATGAAAACACCCTCATGCATTTGTTTCACCTCCTGAAAAGTTACTATTAGTTGTCTTTTCTTGCATTTATCTGGTTGGTTTTTATTAGAATCATTTCAGTGATCTGTGAGCTGACCGTTTTAGTGTTTGTCTTATTTAGTAAGAGTATACATCTGGGTAAAATGAACAATAAACAGCAAGGTTTGAAAGCCATATAGTTTTATTTGTCTGCCCAAGAAGAAGAAGAAATAAAACCCCTTCAGTTCAGAAGGTGTTTGAATTTGTTAGATTCACTGTTTGGGGTAAATATGATAGATTTTTGTGACATTGAGATCTAGAAAAGACTTTTCCTGGAAAGGTGGTAACTTTGCTTCTGAGGAACAGCTTGGTCTTCCTTACAAGGACCATGTGATTTCAACCTTAGTTTCCTTGTTCTGTAAAAGACTGCCTAGTGTTTCTTACCAGGATTTTACTTACCCCTCTGAACGTTCTCTTCAAGGAATGTACACTATATACACACGAAGTAATGCAGCTGTCCCCAAAAATAGGTAGGGAATTTTCTGTTACTGTTGTATCTGCTATTATGAAATATAATGGAATGTGGATGATACTAAAAGCTTAGCTGTACAAAATTATTTTATCACAAAGCTGTGAAAAATACCTGTTGCTTAATGGAAAGATGATGTGTGAGTACTGGATTTTTAAAGTAACCATTAAAGTCGTGGGGGCTGGCAGACTTTTACAATGGAGAGATTTAAACCTATCTTGGCTTTAAACATTGTGGTAATTATTACTAATGCGGATAAATGTTAGAGGAGTGTATGTGGTGTGTGGTTTGAGGAGTACTTGCATTTGCAAGGTCCAAAACCAAGTGGAACTGACCAAGTTTACAACTGCATTTTGGGTAGAACAAGATGTAAATATTAAGTAAAGCAATGTAAATATAAAGTAAAGCAAATACTTCCTCAGAGAGCAGTTTATCAAATCATCAATATTTTTTTGTCATGGTAGTTTCATGAGCTTCCGTTGATCTGTACTGTTTGAATATAATCCTGATGTGGGTGGCAAGATTCGATTCTCTTTGAGTGAAGGTTTCTTACTCTTCAGAGAGCTTTTAAATACACAGCTTAACATTTCTATTTAATGCCACAGCTTGTAGATTTTAACATCAGCAAATTATTTTAGAAGAATACGTGTTGCTTCACATGCAAAATAATCATTAATGGTGATAGATAATAGATTAAAGAACCAGACCTCCAATTAAAAAAAGTACTGATGTGCACAAACTGGAGGCAATCTCAGAAGCTGGTAAAATTCTGATGCAAATGGACACCTCTTGGACAAATTTGTTTGTTTTCTTGTAGATAAGATGGAAAGGACTCCTGCACCGTGTTCTTCTCCAACATCAGAGTAAAACCTTTCTTTAAATGTTTGTGATTTGCACATAGATAAATGAGCTTGCAGGTTTGTGCAAGCAGAATACCGCTGTAAGTTGAGCGTGCCATAGCATAGGACAAAGGAGAAGTAATAGCTGCCGGAGACTTAGCCCTTGGACAATGCAAGGCCGGTTGGCAGCTACCAAACCTAAATCATTAGAAGGAAGCAATCCCCCCTCCCTAAATGAATCTGTTGACTTCCAATTAGCACGTATGGTTTGATGACTACAGCATAACACTTCTTGCTTACGTTAGGCAAATTCTTTATTTGCATCTGTGTTCTGTATGCAATAAAATAATGTAAAGCGGCTCAATTACAGCACTTGGATGAGGTGCTCTCCCTAGCCCCAAGGGAAGAGTGTCAGATGTATTATAGTAATTTGGACCAGTGAGCATACCTGCACTGCCCGGATCTTCTCTGGCATTAAGTAAGCATCAATGTCTTTGTAGCACCATACAATCATAGAATCATTTGGGCTGGAAGGGACCTTTAGAGGTCATCTAATCCAACCCCCCTGCGGTGGGCAGGGACATCTCCAGCTAGATAAGGTTACTCAGAGCCCACTAAGTTTTAGTGTGTTTTCTTGCCTGCATGTTACACAGCTATGGAGAAGTTACTCACCTCTAAAGTGCTGACAGCATGGTTATCCCTGCTGCCAGTTTTTTGGGATGGCCAAAGGGAACTTGGTGAGTGTGTTTACATGAACGTCTCAAGATCTGTCTGATTAGAGCTAAAATTGCCTCCTGATTTGTTGGATCTGATGGCCCTTAAGCAAAGACCATTCGTCTGCTGAAAGACTCCCATTTGACATAAGTGGGCCCCAGATCAGGCTTCGTGTCATTAAACAGCTATGTTTCCTGGTTCTTAGAGATGAATGCACTGGATTCTTGCAATGATATTTGAATTAAGCATTAGAAGCCTGATGTAGGAAGTAATGGGTGATATTCTGAAATGTAAGTTATAAGGGAAATCAGAATAGAAGATTATAATGGTTCCAGAGGGCCTCAATGGTTATTAGTCTTGTCCTCCCTCTTCTCTCTGTCACCTCCCAGAGTCAGAAACTGGTGTGGAGGCAGAGACCACAATACTGGGGACAAATATCAATAACTTTGCAGCCAGCTTGCTGAAGTCAAGCCTGCTGTGGCTTTGTGAAAGGTAGCTGACTGGACCCTGGCAGCAACATGCAGTTAAAAGTATATTTATGGGGGAAAACCAACAACAACAAAACTTTAAAGTCTTAAAGCCTGATGTAAAAGAATTTGAAAAATGCTTAGATAAAAAAAAGCCAGTGTAGTATACAAAATTATTACAAGCACTTCCTGTAGCTATACAAATATAAGAGTTTTCTCATAAAACTGAGATGAGCGAAGAAGTCTTCTATATAAAAATTTCTTGTTTCCTTAGAGGTTGAGGCAGATTGTGCTCCCCCATGAATTTCCAAGTTCTAAATATTAAATTTGAAGAAAAAAAAATGTGACATTTCAGGTAACACTTGAACTACACAGAACTACTTCGAAAGATGCCTAATTTTACTTCTCTGTCTTATTTCTGAAAAAAAAACCCAAACATCTGATGGCCCAAGTGACTAAAGTGCTAAGTGACACCATGCTGGGTTTTCAGGGACTCTCTTCTGCCCAGCTGAAGGTTGAAGCTGCTCTGATCACTTGTCAGATTTATGAGTGGTAGCAAAGTGAATGTCCAGGAGATCTCAGCTGTCCACAATTGCAGATTGATGCACTATATGATTTCTCCTTAGTATTTATAAAATACATAGCATATATAAAATTATGTCTCCTAACATATTTACATCTCCTTGGCATTCTCAGGAGCATTCCCTCTGTCATATGTGAGTGCTTTCCTGCAGTGCCTACCTAAGCAGTGGCACTGCTGCACTGTCCCTTTGTAGATGGCTTTCCCTGAGCAGAGAGAAGAGATTTTGGGGGTTTTGTGGTGTTTGTTTCTTGGAGAGAGGAGGAAGAGCATTGAGGATAGAGTGTAGTAAATCCAAATAGTTGCCTTTTCCTTTCCATGTAGTGTCTCCTTCCATTTTTTTTCTCTGCAGATTTACCCTGTGCAGTCTATTCAGGAGCAGAGAACAGGCAGAAGCCAGAGAGAAATCTGACTGATTTGCAAAACAGGAGTGCAGGCAATATATTTCTCAGATACAAGTTACTTTTTATGTTCTTCCTCATTTTTCACAGTCTTAGCCTTAAAACAAGTACATCTTAAAAAAAGGTTAATCTTGTCAGTTAACTCGATGGTACAAATTCTAATCTTGCATTCTGAGCATGAATAACAAAGGCTGTAGTATAGGGAAAATTAGAGGTGAACTCGGTTTTCTTTATTCTTGATTATAGAGTTCAGTGCTTGCACTGCTCCCTTCGCTGAAAAAGCCCTGTAATCACCCTCTGCACTTCGTTTTTATGCTCTCCCACTACTCAATTAAGAACTCATTAAACTGCACACCTGCAGTGTCTTTACCCTGAACTGTAGTTTTTAACCCCCTACTTCTACATAATTATAATACAGCCTGTGGATTGCTTGACTTCAGCCAAGTAAAAATGACAGTCAAACTTTTTAATGAAAATAAAACTTCTGTATTGTTTAAAGCCAGTTCATAAACAAGAAGTGAAAGCTTTTTTTTTTGGTGAGCACTGAGGACTAGAAATTATATTTACCATGACTTTCTGAGTAGATTGGGCAGGGTAGAGTTAACTGATGAATTACTATAGTATATATTGAATAACCATAGTGTGGTGACGCTCCCATTTGAGCGGGGATGATGGAGTGGAGGCTTGGGGACGTGCTGTAATATTTATGTTAGATGTAACTCACGAGATGGCACTGTTTCGTGACATCTTTTTTGAGTGTCCCTTCTTGGCATATGAGCTTTGTTCAGTCTTGGAAGAAATGTTTTGATTCTGGTTTGGTTTGGAGGATCTGTTGCAAGTAGCATGAGTTCAGGGCTTTTTCATGGTGGTTTGGGAGAGGTTCCCTAAAGGGGGCACTGCCTGTATGCTGTTAGTGTTCAGCCATGTTCAAGGAGTAGTGTAAATATATAGGATTCACTGGGGAAACATCTGTGCTTCATGTCTCTCTTTTTTCCTAGCCATAAGGTTCCATAATTTGCTAATGATTACTGATGATTTACTAGTACGGTAAGAGAGGCAGCAAGAATAGTGAACCTACAGATTTGAACAATATAACTGTCAGTGCTGGGTGATGTTTGCATAAGAGCTCTGAGACTTGAGGTATTTTTTTCTTACATACTTTCTTAAATTTATTTCCTTCCAAGTCTAGCATTTAATGCAACCTAGCAAGGTTTTATAATGCTTCTTTTTCTAAACTCTTTACTTACTGTCACTGTAAGATCCCAAGGGTAAAGGAGCTGCAAGAAATACTTGCTTTGCTTTAATAATGATTTAGCATCCTAAGAATGACTTTTACCCTATGTGTCTTTACAGTGTACTTCATGCACCTTTTCTGCCTACACTGAATAAATTTTACGTGGCACTGCCAGAGAGTCATTTGAGTGCTTCCTCCTCTAAAGTTTTAAATGGCAGCAAAATGAGGGATGGCAGGAGGGCAGAAAGGAAGAGGAGGTGATTGCAGGTTCTCATTATTTAGTGAGAGACAACAGAGACAGCTCAGAAGCAGGGAAAAGACGAGGACTCCCAGGAGGGAAGGCATAGATGCTTCAGAAACATGGAGAAAATGAAGGAGAAAGGAAGAGATGGTAGCAGCAGCCCAGAAGAGTACGTGGGGGAGTTCAGACCCATATGAGTCAGAATGTTGCCAGTTTTCTCATGGGAGGCTTAGCTACAAACAGACTGACAGCCCCATAGCAAATGTGGTGTGGAAACTCATGAGGACTACCAAATGACCCAGTAACACTCCTTCTAATTATAAAGTGTATGCTCAGAAAAGCACCGAGACAATGTATTTCCTGACCAGTTCTGGCACGGAGTCGTGCTGCATCCAAGAGGGCCAGCATGTGGGAGAAGCCTGTGGGAAGTGTGCTGGAGCTGTGCCATGTTCGGGGTTCACTACTGTGACTGGTGAGGCTGCAGAGCCGGACACCGGCAGTGGTCTTGTCGATGCACGTGTGCTGCCATCGCTGTGCCTGCTGTTGAAGGGCAGTGATGCCTGGTTCTGTTCCTTAGGTGGTTCCCCTACAGATGATACCTGTACTGCAGATCTACGCAGTGTAGGATAATCATCACCTTTCCCTTCACAAAACCCTGTCTGGATTCTATAACCTTCACTGGGTGTAGCAGATAACAAGTAGATCCCCTCTGAGAACTGGTTTTTTCACAAATGTAGCAAACTTACCAGGAGCTCTGAAACCTGGTTATTGCATGTATTTTGTGGGGGGAGGGAGGAAGTCTTGGTGTGTAACTTAAAACTATATGTAAGAAGGCAGCAGGAAAAAAACAATCAGCCTAATGTTGTGGCTAAATGAGCTTTTATCAAGGACATGAGCAAACACGTAATTGTCGGTTTGATTGCAGTTCACAGCCAGAAAAAATTGTATGCTTGCTGGGCTCCATCAGGAACACCTGTTAGTGGGAGGGATTCCTCTCTGAGGAAGCCGAAAACTCCTTCCCAAAAGGGAGATTTTTTTCAGATGCTAGTGTTTCCCCGGGCTATTGCTGGAGCTTGCAAACTCCGAAACACCAAAGGGAATCCTGACAAATCGGAGCAAAGACACAAAGTGTAGCAGGTACGTGCAGCACTGAGTAGCAAGGGAATGCAGAGACAGCAGGAGGCCGTCCAGCCCTATACACGAGATGGGAGAAAGAAGATTTTACTAAACCAAAACGGGAATAGAAATCTAGTTTTCTGCATTGTATACCCCAGATAGTAATCTGGGGCCTTGATCACAGAGTATAAAAGTGGATGTAGGTGACGTATATTCTCTATATATTTATAGTATGTTTATACATATGTGATATTATTACACGTTACAGGGTAGGCATTATTAGTAGCATGAATTTGGGAAGGATCACAGGGCATGAGGCTGTGAATGAGTTATGCACGTTATTTTAAATGAAGGGCTATAAATCTTGTAGAATTTTCCAGCCATGTAAAATTTACCAACAGTTCGTACAACTGCTTGAATATTACTTTTCTGTTGTTAACAATTTATGTGAAATTGCTCTCTCCTGTCCCTTTGGCTGTTCATTCCACTGACTCAGTTAAATATTTGTTGAAATAAAGCTCTCCCAGGTTGGCACAGTTGCTTTGTAGCATGGACTACATGGAGCAGAATGTATGTAACTTACACAAATAACAATTGCAAAGTACCCATTCACTTTAAAAATAAGTGACTTGTGCAGAAATTTGAAAGCGCTCTAAGAGTGGCCTAAGCCAGTTTTCTCTGCCTACTCAAAATACCAAAGCTTTTAGGTATGTTATCTTTGGATCCTTTTAATGCTAAATATATATTCCCGCTTCCTTTGGCTTTGTGGGGAAGTTGTTAATGTTAGCTTAGGCTCTGGGATGTAGAGTACGAGAGAGAAGGAAGATGGAGAATTTCAAGTGGCATGACTAAACCATGTGATAGCACAACAGTTTAGGAGGCAGAAGTTTGTGGACACTTACTCGGTTTCATAATGCTTTTTCTTTGCAAATCTGTTATATCAAAATTAAATATTAAATCAAATTATACAAACTCATGGAAGATTTTATTGAGAATATGTCCTACTTTTTTTTTTCCTTTCACAATCAATAGTAAAGAGACTATCTTCTCTGGGAAACTTAAGAGTTATTGAGTAGGTTTTTATACCAATATTGAAGATGATGTTATTTGTAAGGACATTTGTGATACTGTAAACCTAGATTCACTTGGAACATTCAAAGTTGCATCAGAAGCTCTAAGTCAGATAACTAAGATGCTGGCATCCAGGAGAGATTTTTATTGTGCAACAAAAGTAACAATTGAAATACATTTTCTTAATGGTGTCTAAGTTATGTCTCATCAGATCTACATCTTTATGAAGGTATTTTGGTCAAATCGAGCAATATTTATGCCATGGTACGACAGCTGTGTTCATTGGCATGCTCTTACTGTAGGCTTTGGTCACTGTGATTCTTCTTTGCTCAGCTTTCTCCCTAGTGGATGATGCTATTTATCCTCATACTAAAAATTCAAGTTGGCTATGTATCACTTAGCGTGACATTTTGATATTTTTGCCTAAGTTGTGACTAACAATAAGATAATTTAGGAAAAGCAAAATCCAGGATGTTGCTTGGTAAACAGAATGTGCTTGGAAATGCAAAGTGAAGACTGCCCATGATTTCTTTACTGTGCCCCTCTGTGTGACTGAGTCCTGCATATTGTTCCTGCACAACTGCTGCCCTGTTCACTGCTCATCCTGAGCAGCACTTGCAGTAATTCTTCAGTATTTTTATTCAGTTGGAAAGGGCTCCTTGCCCTATTCACATTACACCTGTGCTGAGAAATGAAGCAGGTATTGTCTTCCATAAATTAATGCCGACTTTAATTGTCTGTCTGTTTGATGACAGACAAATTCAGCAGGCACAGATGTTTACACTGGTCTCAGATGAACCTGTTCAGAATTGGTTCATAGCATAAATCTGTAATCAATGCAAAAAAAGAGAAACTGTTTTATGAAGACTGAATGCATATTGAATATATGCATATTGTACGATTATAACACGTAATTCTTACAATGTAGAAAAGAAATACCAATGTTACAGTTTTAAATTCCATGTTGGAAGTACTTTGTCCTTGAAAAGCTTGCCAAGGGCTGTCTCCCACAGAGGCTGAGTAATAACTAGCTTTAAAAAAGGATTAGCACATGTGGTGTTTCATGGAATGGGGCCTAATCCTGACTATGACTTTCAGGTTCCACCAAAGTGCAAATGCTAAATAAGATGGGAAGTCAATCAGAAATCTCCTGAGGTAACATCAAAATTGTTGTAGTAAGAGGAGTATTTTGAAAAGACAAATAAAGCTGGCAAATACAAAATACGCTTTTCATTGTAAGTTGACATAACTTTTTAATTATGCTCCTAAAAGTTGTGGCGTAGGAAATTAGTTATTAAGGTCCCAGAAGCAGCTGTTGTCTGTGAACAATCAGTTTCTAACTGCTAGTTACAGTGTTGTTTTCAGGACTAACTTGTGGCTTTTACGACCTGAGGCAACATGAAACCTTTTGAAAGTCTTTGCTGAAGCTGTGTGCTCCTGTTCTTTGTTCAGTTCCTATACGTAGTTGCTCCATGTGAGATGTGCATTCTATAGCTTACCTTAAGAGGGACCCCACAACTTGTTAACTCACCTAAAATCCTGCTGTGGAAGAAGTGCCCCTGAAATGGGGAGGCCTGAGGTTGATGCACCCATCACCCATGCAGATGTGTGCTGCTGCAGAGGGCTGAGTCGCGCTTTGCCAGCGGCTGCAGTTTCATGGTCAGTAGGGAAGTTGCGGGTACCTGCTGCTTGGCCTGGGGTCTCTCCCTTCTGTGAGTCTCAGAAGGCCTCAGAAAAGGTCATATTGATAGCTCCACCTTGGACTCATCAGCATCAGTTCTGGGATTTGCTGCTGACATCAGTCCAGCTGTAATTTCCCAGTATCATTTAAAGAGTGGTGAGCTTGTGCTGCTGCCATTGTGATGGCAGGGAAAGTAGTTATTTCTACTGATCCATACCGTCTGTGAGGCAACTAAACCGAGACATGTTCACTGTTCGTCACCCCGCTGTGATTTTGGGTTGTCCAGGTGTCCAATTTGATGGGGCAAACACCCATCTTCTATATTTCCTATTTTTCTGTGAGACAGGTCCAATCAGCCACTTTGTGGGATCACTCTGGGAATGGGCTCAAGAAAGAAAACGTTAGTTTTAAAAGAAGTTGTATTATCCTGGACAGGGTACCACACTAAAACATGCCTTTACAGTTGTTTGAGCTTACCTGACACTGTTATGGCATTTGCTGAGGTTATTCCCATGTCCTTCGAATAGCAACTGTCTCCCTGCTACTTTCTCAGAAAGGTCACAAAAATTTGCAAGGCCAGTGTGTAATCCCAGCAAGTGCTGCTGGATGAAGCATTCTGGCTGTTCTGATAATGGGGCTCTGATAACGGGACTCTGATATGGGACTCAGAAAAGCCAACTGAAGGATCGAGCTTCTTTAAAAGCAAAAATTCTCCGTCTGATAAAATTCTGAAAAATAATGAACCAAAACCCCAAATTCACCACTGGTGTAAACAGATGCAACTACAGCAGAATGAGCAGGGGTGGGGGGGAATTTAGTTCTGTGTATTTGTGCACACAGAGCATATACTTTAACAGGAAACACATACGTAATAGAGCGGGATTTATGGCTATAATTGTTTGTGCTGGCACAAAAGTTAACAGGATCAGTGTGTACAGTCTTTGATCACCTAAGTCGCTGATTTTGTTTCACACTTCTAACTGCATTTGTGTTGAATGCAGAATACCTCACATGAATTCCATCATTACTTTTCCTATTTCAAAATATGGCAGAAGTCTTATCTGAAAAATGAGGTAAAATTCAGCTGGTTTGCATCTGTGCAGACTTCGGAAAGGCTGCACATGTATAGTCAAGAGCCAAACTTATCCTCATATTTTTACATTTTAATCTTATATGTATATTGAAAAATATTTTTCTGTAGTGTAAGAGATTATTATTGCATTTCAACCAAAAAAATTATCATAATACTGCAAAAATGATTGACACTTTTAAGTTTCAGCCCTTGCTTATGAAAAGCTTTTGCAGCTTATTTAAGTCAAAGTTCAAATGCTACTTTGATCTGAATGCCTATTTTTGGATTTGTGTCAACACAAGCAAATAGAGAACCTTTTTCCTTAAATTAAAATGTGTTTTTCATCTGAGAACATTCTTCTTTCAAGGAAGCCTTTTAGAAAACTTGCATCACAATTCTTGTTTTGATTATAGGTAAAATTTTTATCTGAGACTATTACAATGGAATCAAGTGAAGCTAAATTCAGTGTCTAGTGATTATTTTCCCCCTCTTGTGGATTTCTAGTGATTTCCCATGTGATTAATTGCTAAATCTTTAGGAAACCAGATCCATATACTTTTACATTCTCTAAGAAACTTACCCTGTCTTGAGCAAGAAGGGACAGCTAAGCAGAAATGGTTGTGCATGGCTGTATGCCATCCTTAACCTCACAGCACAAATCTGCCTCTGGAAGGAAAGCATGTCTCATTTCGTCCCCAAACTTTAAGATTCTTGTGTTTGTCCTTATTCAGTTGTTTCTCAACACGTACTAGCCAGCTCACTTTTGTTCTAAATAATGATTGCTCAGCTATACCCCCTCACTGTGGAGAAGGTGTAACTGTGCCAGGCTCTTTGACGGTCTGTATTTAGCAATGACATAATCCTCTCCTTTTTGACCACAGATTCATGACCACATCTCTTCTGCCTCTCCATAGCTCCTCAGCCAAGTTATGAAATCAGCACCCATCAAAGGCCAGGCACTAAGCAAGAGACCTAGTGCTTGACTAGTCAGACTGTAGCTTGCCTGCATAGTGTCTGTTACTAAGTCCCTAGGCCATGTGGTGCTAACAGGTATTTGGGATGTAACCCAGAACGGTAAGCTACAGTGTTTTCTTTGAACAAGCCAGGCAGCAGACCCTGTAAAGTCATCCTGTCAGAAGTCTAAGGTGACGATTGCAGAGTGGCTTGTGAATGAAAATTACCAGTCTCAGGGTATGCATTTAGCATATTGTGCTCTCTGTATATACTGTAATAACTAGGTAGGATGCTGAGCAAATGTGAGGCACTGCAGGGAAGAAGGGCAACACCGTAGGAACTGAAGATGCTGTTCAGCCACTCTCCAGCAGTCTCTTGAATGAGGAACAGCCCAGCAGTCAAGGGGTTAGTGGAGTTATTGGTCATGGATACCCAGCCTGGCTTGTCTCATCAGCAAATTCTGGGCAGGCGTACAGGTGCCTCTGGCGTGGTTTGTACGTGCTGAGCGAGAAATCAGTCTCTCTCCTGTGTCCTGGCTGATGCAAGCCGGAGAGCTGAGCTGACGGGGACAGGAGGGCCGTGTCTCTCCTTCAAGCTGGAAGTGAGCAGCTCCCCTGTGCACGAGCTCATCTGCCCCAGCAGAGCATGCGGGGCCAGGCTGGCTGATTTTTTTTAAAAAACTTATAATGTGTTGTACAGTAGCACAGAGGATAAACTCCCAAGTACATCCTTCACTTCACACTGAAAACTACAAGGGCAACTAACACATACCTTTAAAATTTTATTTGAATGCTGTTACTGCAGGTGTGCTTTATGGTGTATTTCCATATGTGTGTGCTACCTGACTGTGACCTAAATTGACTCTTCCACCTTCCACATATAATTAATGAAGTTGAAAAGACTTAAGTACAAAGTCAAGTTGTATTACTGAAATGGTATGTGTTGTTATTAACATGTTATCTCATTTGGATAATGAAATCAGATGGCTTTAGAACGTTTAAGCTTTTTTATTTTAGATGTAATTGTCGTTGTGTCTTTCATTATTAACTAAAAAAAGTTAAAAGAATAATGCGTGTGAACTTTTGGAATGATTGATTTAAAACTAAAAACCAGAGCAAATTAAGTGCCTTGTACTCATGTGATCTGGTACCAATGAAGGACAATAGTGGTTTTAAGACTCGTTTGTTTAACCTTAAGCCTATTTCTAGATCTGATGTTAAAATAAGAATAAAAGATTAAGCTATAAGATAGACATACCTTATGTAAGACTTGCAGAAGTTCCCTGCATACAGACAATTGAGTCGTCTTGGAAACAATGTAGAAAGCAGGTAAGTTTTGCTTAAACTTACCTTAACAGTGCAGATGGGGGTAAGAATTGGACTTATTCTGAAAATCTATATGTTCAAAAAGTAACTTTTAAAGTTGAAATCAGTGAGCACTCAGCTGCTGTTGTAAACGTGGTAATTAAAGACGCAGGTAGTTGACAGGTGAGATGCATGCGTTTTGTTGCACGTGACTCCTGTGGTCTGCTTTATAGTGTCACCTCCTGAGTGTAATGTCTTTCAAAAATGTGTCCTGGTCCTAAATGGGCTGCAGCAGATCTATGCTGGCCTCTCAGTAAGTCACTAATAATTTAGAGTCAAAATTGTCCTGCCTTTTTCTGGGGCAGTTTCTAAAAGGCACTGAAAGAACACAATTGAAAACCTCCTGACCATAGTGGAACTGGAGAAAAACCTCTTCCTACTCAGCCATTTTGTAGGCTCAGCTCCTCAGGCAGCACTGGCTTCAATGAACTGCAAAATTTGTGACCAAGCTTCTTACAATGTTGTGAAAACTGCTTTAAGTAAACCTGGAAGGAGGGACTTCCCAGGAAATGGTTTGAAGCAAATAGCATTGACATGAGAGGAGCATCACGCCAAAACCTATTCACAAAAATTCCTTGAAGTCCAGTGAATTGGCTGTAGTTGTAATTTTGCAGTATGTCTATCTTGGATTGCTAAAGGCTTGCCATAACACGGTCCCTAAATACAATAAAAAGTGTAGAATAAAAAAGCATGTACCAAGTGTTGAGCTGAAGAATTCCTGCAGGCATGCTCAAAGCTTCAGGGGGTCGAGGTGGAGTCTTGAATCCAACCTCTGCAGGGAGAGTGGCAGAGGTCAAAGCCTCTCTAGTCACTTATTCTTATCTGAAGGCCATAATAAGTAGATATTAATTAGCACTTATTTACTATTTTTCTCAGAATAAATTGACAGCTTGTAAGGCAATTACTGTGTTAGAGTTCAGCACCTGATTTGCCTTTAGCAGCCTACGTATCTGCTTTCCTCTCCTAGTGGAAGTTACATTTTTTTTTACAATTATTCCCAAAGTTTACAAGTTACAGTTGAAAGAAATTGCTTGCATATCTCTAGTGTAGTCTATGGGCTGAAGAAAGTAGCAATACAAATTCAATCAGGAGAATTCTTTAAAAAATTGTTTAAAAAAAATTCTAAAAAGACATTGCCAAGCAATGCAGCTTGCAATGTCCAAGTATACCTTATTTGGACAAGGTTTTAGCTTTCATAAGAGTTATTCAGAGCTCAAATGAGGTAATTGTGATTCCATTTTCAAGAGCAGATAGGTTTTAAAGTTAGAATGAAAAGTGTTTGAACAGTTATTACTATTATGAAGATAAAATATCTACATTCTCAGACAGAAGTAACTTTTCTTCCACCCATAATTTCTATTAAATTCTGAAAAGTTGCACAAGTATTTTGACTTGTAGATCTTGCTAAACAAAAATCCCAGCTCCACAAACTCTCCGTGACTTTGCAGATCAGACAGTGATCCAAAACACCGATTGTGGCATTGAGGAGGAAAACTTAAGATCTTGGACAACTCCTGAGCTCTAGGAGATGATAAATCTGGAATGAAACTTCCTTGACAAACTAGTAATCCCTTGCTGAACAGCCAGTTCTGCATTTGTTCTATTCAGGAGCATTGTAGCCAGGGATAGTCTAAATCTGATGATGTAAAGCTCATTTGCCATCTTGTAGTACTGTCATCTGTTGTGTTCTTGGATCAGTGTGTCTCTAGTAGGTGTGTAATAGACATCGCATAAGATATGCAGCCAGATTTTATTTCCCTTGCTTTGCTAGGTGGTGTCACAGTACTTCTTACATGCTCCAGTGCTTAAAATTGCATAGAACAGCATAATCCTCCTTTCCTTCATGCAAATATGGGGCTACCCCTAAAGAAATGTTAGGATGCAGCCCCTGCTAAGGGAGGGAAGCTTTCAGTGTGCCTTGAGCAGCAGGCAGAAGAGGTTCAGAAAGGAAGGAAGGACTTGTAGCAACCTTCTGAGAATTTGCAGCTTATGCAGGGAAACGGAGGAGTTGCTGCGGTAAGCAGGGAGCAGACCCAGCCAAACTTCAGAGGTGCTAAAGAGAAAAGCTTCCTGAGGACCACAGGAAAAAAATGTGTGGTTTGCTGCCAGCCAGAAAGCCAGAGCTGATTAAACCTCCACCTGGAAGCATGAGCCCGTCCTGCAAAAAAGTAAAGCTCTGTTCCCATCAGGTCCTCATCACACGGGGCGTAAGGTGTAGCTCTCACTTCCCTGGTCCAGTTATGTAGTGAAGAGTCAATGCATGCTCTGAATGGGTGCAACCACGTTTTTTGTTCTCTGATTTGGACTAAAAACTCAGTTTGGAGCTGAGAAATCTTTGTCAGTGAAAGTTTTTTATTAAAATTGCTAACTTTCCTAAAAGGTCAGGCCTCTGTAGAAAAGTGCTTAGATAAATTGGTGCATTTGCAAAGAAAAGTCTTTCAAGAAAAGTTCTCATTCAACTGTACTTCTGTTCCATGTAGTGTAGGAGGATGTTTTTTTAAGATAAGCGTTTTTATATTCCAGGCTGGTGAAATTAATAGTCCTTTGACTGTTGTACCTTAAGGTTTGTTCTGTTTTCACAGGTAACTATTTTAAAAGCTTGAAATCCGTTGAATATGAAAGGAACAGCTGCTATAGCAAATGTACCCCTTGATGCAAGCAGCATAAAACATGAGGAGGTCTGGAAATGGAAAAGTCACTTTGAGGTGTCACAGACCCAGTAGGAAAACCCCAAACAGGTCCCATTAACAACCTGTTCAGAAAAAAACAGGCCATAAAAAGAATGTTTTTGAAAAGGTTCAGGCGTATGTTTTCCAATAAATTAGAAAGAGACATTGAATGTTGCATTCACTTTTGGTGGAGGAGAGAGAGAAAAACTATTATTAGCAAAGATCTGGGCTGGAACTGGAACTTAATCCTCTCAGATCTGTTTTCTTGCTCAGCTGAATTTTGAAAGCCAGTAGTCACAGTCTGTAAAATGCACAGCATTAGGTACGGTGCCTTTCTCCACTCAAAATCTGTTACCGGAATTGAAGACAATTAAGTATAAACAATGTGCAGAAACAATTGGGACGCAAGTGCCTATCTTTAATATTCATTTATATGAACTGGAACATTGCTTTTAAATCTAATAGCTTTTGCGATCAAGTCGAACTGAAATTTTGTTTGTTATCTGCTGGCCTCACAAAATATTGCACGTCTGAACTTCACTTGTGTTTTGCTTCAAGGAAAAACATAAAACCTTGCCCCTCTGCATTAGCTTATAAACTACAACAGCTCCTAAACAAACGTCTCTTTGACTTTGGTGGGAATCTCAGATGGGGGAATGGTCTATTTTCGTGGCTTCTGGGAGCAGTTGCACAGAACCTGATATGGTTCTTCCATTCTATTTTAAGTGAGAGGTTCCATCATTTTGATGCATTTCTGGCAGTTATGGCATAGAGACATCTAAGCATATATGCATGTATCTATAAAGTCATTTCTAGTGCATTTTAAAAGCAGGGAAAGGGAAGAAATGGGTGGCAATAACAGCATAAAGGGACCTAGCTGATCGCCTTGGTCCCTTTTTTCCTTTGAAAGAGTATCTCCTACAACCTGGATGTGGGTGGGCAGTCTTCATGTGGATCAAAATTTTCAACTACGGTGTCTCATTGTTGCTCCCCAGGTGAGAACTGGCTTGTATTAATCACTGGAGATTAATACTAGCTCTATTTAGCATTTATCAAAAAATTTAAATGGAATAAGTGCCTTGCTTCAGTACTGTTGACTGATGCTCCCATATGAAGTATTTAAATGGGGTCCAGAGAAGATTCCTTTCCAACCTTGGAATACAATAAGCTTGTGGTGGTGTGTAACCTGGCAAGGTGAGAGACTGACGACAGTACTGCTGATTTAAATGAAATTTCGCAAAGTCATCTAATTACTGCAAGAGAGATGGAGATGACCATTGTTCTAGAATCCTTGTTTTGTTTTAAAAGACATAAATATCTCTGCATTTGTTAAAAAAAAGAAGTCCCCGCAAAAAACCAAAATCACAATTTCATTATAGAATTATAAGAAAACAGGAAAAAACTTAGTCATGGAAAGGTTGCTGTGGAAATAAGAAAAGGAACAATGAAAAACATCTTTGAGGAGATAGGTCAAGAAACTCAGATGGAAAATCAGATACATTTAATTATAACCAAAGAAATCTTAGGGGAGGATTTTTATCTTCATTTTCTGTGGAAAAGTTCAAGAACAAAATAAACTATCTGCTGTATTAAATGCATACACTTTCTATAAATCTGTAGGTGAGTTTATGCCGAGGAAGCAAAATTGATAAACAGAATAATTCTGTAATTGGGAAAAATAGTGAAATGAAGTTGCAGTTGCAAGGATGGGCTGGATTGAAGAAAACGGTCTGTTTTCTTACCTCTCACAGCATGTGCTCTGTAAAGAGATACTGATTTGCATGGTCAAGTACACCAGCAAATGTGTGAGGAGTACCTCATGAAAAAATGCTTTCTGTGCCAGTAAATCTGCTGTCTACAGTTTATTGGATGGGATGTCTGGTAGCAGAAAATGGCATTGTGGCTCCCAAAGATGAGATGTTGTATAGCGAAGTTATGCATTAGCAAAGCTGAAATCCGTATCAGGATTTTCATCAGGATATATCATGTGCTCATGTTTTTTATACCCTGGTTGATGTGCCATAACAAGAACACCAGTAAGAGTGGTAGAAGAAAAAAAATCAGGCTATTCATAATGCTGCTGCTCAAGCAGTGCCATCTGAGAGCTGCAAGCACGAGTGCTAGCGTGGCGGGATTTATGAGCTGCTATGCACTCTGTTATTGTTTTGTGCCTTTTTTTGCAGAGCACAGTGGCCATAAATTGGCTCAAAGCATCGAGAGCTTATTGCTGAATCTCCTGTCAAGTTTTAATTTTGCATCTTGGTCATGTTGTATTTTCCAGCATTTTCAAAGAGTTGTTGGAGGAGTGAAGGATGCGATAGAAGCATCCTTTGGGAAGATGAGTCCCAGTAAAGGGCACTTTTTTTACCCAGGGACCATCTTCGTTATTCAATTGTATTGTCACTGTGTCTGTGGACAGAGAAGCCTGACATATAATTAACATCTTTTTAGGTACCCTGGATTGCACAAAAAAAAAAAAAAAAAAGAAGATACAAGGTAGATACCATAACCTATATGGTTCTTTGAAGGAGCAATACTCTTGTTACTGCTCCCAGGGGCATGTTCCTAACAAACTGAAAATAAATGATGGCTCCAGGCAGGTAGCTTTCCTCAAGTCCAGTGGGCAAAATACAAGTGAAACTCGGAAGAATTTAACTTTATTTCGCAATATTTCACCTCCTATTTCACAATTACGAAGAATTATGTTTCGAAAGAGGTGTTAAATAGTATTCAGATTTTTGAGGTAGACTTTTTCTAGGCAGTTGTTAAATGTCTGCACGCAAAATCCTCTACCAGCAGTCCTTTGCGCAAGGCTCTGTTGCAGAACAGACGTTGTTTTGGTAATGAGATGAGACTTATTACGAGACTGAAATTAATTTCTTTGTTAAATTTATCTGTGTAGAGCAGTTATAAAATTGCTTACAGCAATCAAGATCCTGGTAGCTTGCCAGCTTTTTAACAGATAAGCAGTTTTGAAATAATTATTTTCCAATAGTGTCATTGAAGTTGAGAACATTTTTGTTCCTCCTACTCTTTCAGCTTTCTTCTTAATTAAGGGGGGAGGGGGCACATTTCTAGAAATGTGTAATGAACAGACTGTGAATACCAAGTGTGGATATTGTACTTCCTTCTCCTTTCAAGTGTTCCCATGAGACATTGCAACACTTCAGCAGTGCAACTTCTGTACTGTTCTGTTCTATTTTTAGTGATCTTTAAGGTATGTTGTAACCCATATCTATAGGGCTCTTAAGTAAATCTATCCATGTGTTATATGAAAATACTTATATGTGTCTTTGTATTTAGCTGGGAAAGAACATCTGTGCTCTAACGTTATGTAAAAACTGAAATTATTGAAAACTAATTAATGGACATGTTAAAATGCATTTCACCTCTCTAATCAAGGTGGTTCTACCTGAGTGCAGATTTACTGTGGAAAGAGAAGGGAATGTAAGGAACAGATTTACCTCTCCTTGGGGTTATCCTATGTTTTTTAAAGCAACGTCCTACCGCAGTTGCTGTGTGGGGCGCACAGTCACTTTGAGACGCTGCAAGGGCTGCTGGCTGGCCTCTGTTAGAGACGTCCCGCAGGTGCTAGGGAGGAGATGGAGGGCTTGATTTCCCATTAGCAGACTTTATAAAGTCCTGGCAGTGTCATACACAGTCTGCCTGGAGGTGAGATAACAATACGGACAGGGAAAGCGGGATAGAAGAGATGTTTTCAAAGGCAAAGGCTCAAGCGTTTCTCCGGTGGAGAAAGCTGTTCCCCAGAGGTGGGCAGAGCATGGCTACGTGAGTCGTGGGAAGGAGAGCAGAGCTCACCGCTCCTCCGCGCTGGGCGGAGGGGACTTGTTGGTCTGCAGGGGAAGAAGGGGTGAAAAAAAAAAAAGGATTGATTGGGACATTTAAGACATGGTATGCCAGAATATCTGTGGTATGTGTTGTCCAGGCCAGCAGGAGGTGTGATCGGACTGCAAGTTACTTGTTTAGAATGATGAGAGTGTAGTCACTGCAAATTAAAATGTTGCTCAAATCTGCAGGCCATTATTTCTTGAGTTCAGTTCCACACCTACTGTATTTTTTACTACTTTTTTTCCTCTGTGTGAACAAAAAAGGATTATTGATAAGTTAGAAAAATGACATGGGCAGTGTGTCATTTTCTAAACTTACCAACTTTCTAAAATAATCCCCAAAGCCATGAATAAATGTTTTTATGAGAGCAACAGAATTGCAAGTAATATGTGGTATTGATTGATGAAACTGGGTGGGAAACAAAACAAATTAAATGAATTTATTTTCTTTGTTGTCTTTCTCTTATTTAGTTAAGAATGCTTTGGATTATTTGCAGTGCAGTAGCTTTCAGAAGCAATGACAAAGTGTGGTAGTTAACAAGATATTAACAGAGACAAAAATAATTTAGGAATTTTATTATTGATGCCAATGTATGGAAGCACCTATTCCTTGTTTTTTGCATTTCATTGACAGAGACAGCAAGGACAGACTTCTTTACCTAGAATTGTTTGGGGCTTGCTTCAACAGAAGTTTTCCAGAAGAAAGATATCTATGTGAATCTTTCACTATACAGTTGAAAATCAGCCTTACTTTTCAAAGTAGAAATGTGTGAAGACATAGATGGGCCAAAAATATGAAATGGACCAGAGAAGAAGTCAGAGCAGGCACTGGCCAACAGGATGTAGTTTTGACCACCTTAAATAGATTGGTAAATTTCTTGATATTTTCCGTTTCTGGATTAAATCCAGGAGCACCCATCATCAGCATGCGTCGTCTTCTGTCTCAATGCTCCCTTAGCGAAGGAACCAGATCTGCACTATGTCCTTCTAAAAACACCTTTAAAACAAATTAGAAACTCCAGAGCACTGGATTAGAAACTTTGAAGTAATTGTTGATTTTATTTTTCGGGTCTGCCTTTGGGCTGTAGTTGTTATTTCCGGCTTGCATACCTGCCATTCCAAAACCTGTGCATATCCCTTCTTTCCAGAGGAACTACCTGTACTCAAATGACTCTGCCAGTTCCTAATAGCTGTGAGGTCAGATGAGAAACACATCTGTCCCGTTGGCACTCTTCAGTCCCTCTGTTCCTAGTCTCAGTGGGTATATGTTGTAGTGAAACAGCTGCAAAGAATAAACTGTACACCGACTCTTACAGCATTTTTTTTGCAGAACATGAAGTTGTGGCCTCCTTGATATGGCAAAGGATAAGAAGGAGGAGGGAGGAGGTGCTGGCAGGAGATGAGAAGAAAGTGAACTGTTCAAAGAACAGCCACTGGCTTTGCCTTCTCCAGGGCTGCTCAGATATCGAGAGGGTTGTCTCAGTGACAGCAAGGGTGCAGTGCTGGCACCTGGCAGGGACGCCTTTCTCCTGAAAGGGGGATGGGAAAGAAAAGCATCACTGGAAAGATGCAGAGCCTGAAGGGCAGGCAGAGGATCATGAAGTGGCTTTGGGGGAAAGCTAGCAGACATTAAGGGCGTTTGTGGGCGCTGCGGGAGAGTGTGCTATGCGCTCAGTAGGGCTTGGGGCTTCGTGGTGGAAAACGTGGCATGAAAAAGGGCAGCGCAGGAAAACACAGCAGGCTCAGGAAGACCTGAGCAGATAACTGCAGCGATGATACTTACCACATTTTCTGAGTAAGTTAGGCTGCAGAATTTGGCTGTTGAAAAACAAATTTGCAGACATGAGAGAGGTTTTAAGTTAAAAAGTACAGCAGAGTAGGGCTACATCTAAAAACTCCTTTTGGTTCGAGTAGTGTTTGTGAACTAGTGATGTACAATATGAGAGAAACTGCGTATGTGTCACCCTAGGGGCTTGCAAGTGCCTCTGGTCCCTGTGTGTGCTCCTAGTTGCCTTGGCTTGGGAAGTCAGCAAGAGTGCTAAGACTACAAGCTATCCTGTTTCTGGCAGGCTACATCTCCTTGTTGATCACTTCCTTAGCCAGAGCAATAAAACCAAACAGGAACGCAGATGTAGGCTGTTAGGCTTTGGCCTGATCATAAGACTTTCTCAGCTGGAAGAATAATTTCAGAATAGCGGACTAAGGGAAATATTTTTTGCTTAGTAAGTTACAGCATCTCATCAGTCACATACTACACAACACACAATTTTATAAACTGTTGCACTTTGCCTAGATATAAATGGATTGTAACTGATAACCCATAAAAAAAATTAATAGTTGGAAGTTTTTTTTAATGGAATAAAAAATATCGCAGTAGTGAAAAAGCTGACGTTTTAAGGATTGATAAAGCAACAGATTCATCAGAAGAATGTGTTAGCAGAACAGCTATGTATAGTCTTGGCTATGTATAACAGACCTATCATCAGAAGACAGCAAATGTTAGAGAATGAGGATAAGCAAAAATTGGGGGTAACCAGAAATCCAGTAAATTGAAATTGAGGGTATGTGAAATTCTAAGAGATTGAGATTGAGGGGAAAAAAGTATTATCTAGTACTATTATCTAGTACTGGTACAAGCTAGTACTTTGGCAGACTTGTATTCCTGGATGCTCTTGATCTGGTCATTAGCTTGTATGATACTATGGAAAATTGTCTCACCACAGGGTTGCATGGTCAGAACAAAGATCTGAGCCTGTGCTGTTTCTTTGGGTTTTGCTCTTTAACATATTCAATTGGCCATTTTCCATTCAAGTTAGATAGGATTTTTATAAACCTCAGAGTAATTTCATTTTCATAAATTTTATTTTCCTCTGCCCTACAGGAGGGGCGTAACTGTTTCCTCATGACAGAAGGAATCAAAGGGGAAGTCAAACAACGCACGGCCTAATCAATATCGGTAAGTGAATGTCATTGAGTAATTGATCTGCATCCTCCACGGGATTTTTCATTGTGGCCTGTTACCATAATGAATAGTTAGCAGAGCAGAACTGGTCTAGACAGAAGATAAAGGCCTCTGGTGAAAATTGGCATTTTTCAAATGTAAATTCAGAAAATACTGGTACAGAGGGCGCTTTTTTTTTTATTAGATGCAACTTTCTTTCTAAATCAGCACTGTACTTCCTTAAATTAAGAAATGCAGTAAACAGCAGAATTATTCATG
The DNA here is from genome assembly GCF_000690535.1 of Cariama cristata. Taxonomy (NCBI): domain Eukaryota; kingdom Metazoa; phylum Chordata; class Aves; order Cariamiformes; family Cariamidae; genus Cariama; species Cariama cristata. The sequence goes on from NW_009629916.1 coordinate 113,322, forward strand.
ACATTGTATAACTGTACCATGGGTAGTTATCTCTATCCCCTTTTGTTATTTTTAAGGACCTGTTTACTGAATTCAACAGTAAAATCCCTTTAATAATTAAATACTTAATTTTCTTTAGAGAGAAAAAATAAGATAAACAGTCTATTTTTTTAGGTAATTCATGGTTATGAATTGAATGACTTGCTTAAAATCAATGTCAATAAATAATGTATAGGATTCTTTTTCAGCCACCCCATAAATACTTAGCTGATTGAAGAAAACAGAGAACATACTAATGGAAATATATCTTTAGGCAGTGATAAGATTTTTGTGTGTGTGTTCCAATTTATATGAAATTGATTTCACACTTCCACTGGCGAATGAAGCCTTGTATCAATCAACTGAACACACGCGTGAGCACTTAAACATAACTTTCCTCTTGCTCAGTTCCTGCTCAGGGCCCCCATTGTAAGGGTGTCTCTGACGCTTTGCCATGCGTACAGTCCTGCTCATCTTTGCAGGATTAGGACCCATATTTCACAACTGTTACTTCAGGCAGCTCCTCCTACGTTGTGTATATCCCATCGAGTACTCTTCTGTTGTGCTAAAGCTGGTCTGCAGGTGTGCCCTGCGTAAGGATGGCACTTTGCCTAACTCAGGTGAAAAAGGCACTGCCAAGTTACTGTTGGCAGGCACTGGCTGAGTTGGAAGTAACTTATTTTATAAGGACAGGAAGAAGAACAAAACTGTAACACTGTTTGTGGCATGGAGGTAAGCAAGATTCTGTGGAGGTCCTGGCTGGGGAACATCATAGTCCCTGAGATTTGCATCATCAGGGTTATTCAGGTTGAAACTCTCAGTTGATGTAAATCAGGGCAGATCAATTACAATTTAATGGTTCATAACTTAGCCCTTAGGTGACCCAAATAACTTTTGTTTATTACACTAGGCATAAAAGATGGTATGAATCTGGTCAGGAGGTTCTTTTGTCTTCCCTTCTCTGTGTCCCCTTCCCCACTCCCCAAAAAATCAAGTAGTAATATATTAGGAATAAACTGAACAGAAAATTGAATAAATAGGTTTTGGTCAGCCATATATGTACAGATACTGCCAGCATGCCTGAGTCTGTTAGTTGCATCAATGTAAAACAAAATGCAAGGAAAATGATTCCTAGTTGGCACTGATGAGCAGCAAGTGTAATCTGTGAAACACTGTGTGCTGTCAAAGAAGGGAAGAGTCATGTGACGACCTTTACAGCCAAGTACAGTTCATCTCCTAGAACATGCAGCAGCTTTCCTGAGAGAAAATAAAACAAATATTCTATTTTGTTAGATAATTTGTGTTTACATTTGAAGGTGTATGATGTGCCAGTAAACTAGGGGGAGAGCTGGTTGGGGGCTGCTGCTCGGGAACTGGCTGGGTATCAGTCACCAGGTGCTGAGCAGTTGTGTTGTACATCACTTGTTTTGTATATTCTAATTCTATTTTCTTCTTCTTCTTCTCCATTCCTTTTCTGTCCTATTAAACTGTCTTTATCTCAACCCATGAATTTTACTTTTTTTTTTCAGATTGTCTCCCCCATCCCACTGGAGGGCAGGGAGTGAGCAAGCAGCTGAGTGGTGCTTAGCTGCCTGCCGGGTTAAACCACAACAAAGGTGAAGGTCTCTTTTTTTTTTTTTTTTCTTTCAAGAAGGAATTAAAAGAAAAATCTGAATCCCTTGAGATGGGAACCATGGTGCTCAGCACTGGGGGCCTGTTTTCAGCAGTGGAACTAGGTGGTTGGTTAGGTGGAGGTATCACCTCTGAAACAGTAAAGATGACTGAAGTGTGGGGTGATGCATCATGGATGAAAAGGGAGTTTCTGTGTTTTGGCTGGAGTGGTCCCGAAGCTCTGAGAAGGAGGTGAAGTGTGAAAATGAGGTCTGAAACCAGCAATAGTACTGAGAGCTACTAAACAATGCAGTAAAGGAAGGCAATAAATTGTATAAGGTAATGAACAGATTTACGGACTTGGAAAATGGTGAAGAAATAAAACACATTTAGGTTAAAAGCAAGCAATATGTTTCTGGACAGGTATAAACATACATCCTGAGCACGGGAGAATGAGGTTGGGAACGCTGCGTGAGTGCCTGCTATAAAACCAATCTCTCTGACTTGGAAACCTTCTGGAAGTGACATCAGGCTTAATTATGTGAATACTCTGACTGTTCTATTAAAAAGTTTCAGCACAATTCATGAAACACTCACTCCAGAAATCACTTCAGACATGAAGTGCCCCAAACTGTCATTGGTCTGTGAATACTGAATGTGCCAGGCAGTGCTGAGCCTGTCACTTGGAGAAGCACATGGGCCTTGGCCTGCAGAGTGCGTTAACTGTGAAGAGGACTACGCAAATAAAAAAATTTATAGAGAAAGTGCACTGAAAACCAGTGGGCTTGATAGTCTGTGCTTTCAGAATATGCTTGTAAAATGAAATAGAATGGATTCACACCCCTAGCAGTGCTAATTCCCTTCCTGCGCTGCTCTGATTTTTGCCTTATAGTTTTATAGTAAAAGGCATCTTGAGAAAGTGGGCATATGAAGATGGACAGCCTTATGCCTTTATTAGCTGCTCAGAAGATACTCTCAGTCTTCTAAGGAGCAACAGCATATGGTATCAAGCAATAAAAGAGCACTTCCAGAAAGGCTTGGGAGTCATTGAAAGTAAGTAGAGTGGGCAGAGTACAACCACAGAGAAATTGCAGGTAGAAGTCAGTGAGTAACTCAAGCTATAAGAAGTCAATATAAGGACCAGAGGAGAGAGATGAGATTACGAAAAACAGAGATGAAGAACTCTGTTGGAGATTGGGTTTAGTGAGTATTCACTTTGGTGAGCCAGAGTTGTAGCAGTGCCTGCTAGTGCAAGAGTAAAACAAGTGAGGGAGGCTTTTGGGTATGAGAATTCAGAGGTGGGAAACTGAGATCGCCTGGAGATGGTATCTTAAGAATATGATATTATCTCACTGGAGTAACCTTGCAGTGGCAAAGAAGTTTTGTTAGAACTAATGGTATATTGTGTCTTGTTTCCAAGTGCTATACAGATGTTTTCTCCTCAAAAAGTTGCTTATCAATTATCAATACTTGCTCCTTTATTTCTTGGCTCAGAGTATTCTTCAGTGTTACTCTTATCTTTTGCTCTTGTTTTTCCCAACAGTGCAATCACAGTTAGAACCTAGGACACACCTGACTTTCCATATGTAAAAGCAGATCCCATTTCTGTTCTAAAGTATTGTATTACTGATTTGCGTCATTTTCACTCTAATCTTTTTCTGGTCTTTAACTGAAAGCTCTCAAGGACAAGTGGTTTTCTTAGGTACTAATTACTGTATGATTCTTAATCATTATTACTAATTGCATCCTTTTCAAGCATGGAATTTCTCAGCACCTCCATGCAGAGGTCAGTAGGAGGGTTACAGCATGATTGCACTCTAAAGTGGACCACTTCTGTGGTTTCTGTTTTCAAAGCATAAATTGAAGCTAAACGAAAAGTTAGGTCTTTATTTTCTGGCATTGCACTTCCTTTCACTTCAGTGTTCCCCTTTGCTTGTGACAACTATGGCCCCAAACCTTGAGGACTGTGAGTACCCTTTCTTTGTTTGCCTCTCACATTGTTTTGATGAGCTGCATTTCTTCCAAGGGAAACAAGCCCATACACTGTTACCAAACACAGCAGAAAATCACAGAGGAAGACCAAGTGAAATTTTCAGAGAAGCAGAGGGCAGACATCCCCGTCCTTTAGATCTCTGAAAGATCAACTTTTGTGACTTTATAAGGGAATATATCATCACCTAGCTCTTGATAGCAAGGTTATTCCAATGAGATAATATTATGCTATGAGTCACCTCCTCCCAAGAGGAGAAATGGGGAGGAAGGACACTTTCACATTAGCTTTCCTGGAGGCAAACCAGAAAATAAGCTGTCATTAAATTTGTCTTCTATAGAAATAGGAGGCAGAATACATATATGCATATTACGTCATGACAGTGGCTTATTGCAGAACAGTATTTTTGTGTATGGGGTAATGCAATTCTGCAGGACTTGTTGAGTCTAGTTGACAAATCACTGAGGGTATAAATCTCTCTGTCTTTTCAGGATGCTCTGGAGGAAGGTCATTTTTCTGGGGAGTGAGGCTTCAACCTTTATCTCCTTGTGCATGCTTTTTACTAACATGATTTTTGTTTCCCTCTGGTCTCAGACAAGCAAGGCTTTATGTGCCCATGTAGGGGAACCATCAGATGATTCCCACCAGTCTGTCCTTAACCACACTGTACATTGTATTTTCCAAATACTCCTCTGCAGTAGTGTGGTATCATAGCAGGCTGACAGAGGGGAAGGATGAGTAAGATTGATGTCACCCCTGGCAGAACCTCCTGTTTCCTTTGTTAGTAAAACATAAGGAAAATCAGCAGCAATTATGGCTACCTCAGACTCTGATGTTGTGGATGGCGGGGGAGTTTTTGTGGCCATTTCAGTGGCCTTGGGAGTCTGCTTTACCCAGCAGCTGCTGCCTTTGTTCTGCCTACAGTCAGATCTGCAGCATCCGCTCTTATGGGAGAGATTGCAGGACCGAATGAAAAACCATGTTTTCCCCTCTCCTCCAAGCAGACCTTGATAGAAGTTGACTGAGACTAAAGAATTTCAGGTGAATTGCCTCAAATTTCTTTCCTGCTCAGTTGTTCAAATTTTAGCTTATTTTCACTGGCAGTGCCAGAATCACTGTCCTTCCCCATCCCACCAGCAAAACCAGTTAGTCTAAATATGTCTTAAGGTAGGTAAAAAAGACAGACTTCTAAATCTTTGTTTTACAGGAAGGTGGACACAAAAGGCCACAAGCGTATTTTTCATCTTAGCAAGTTACAGTTAAACTAATTTTTTTTTTTTAAATTATTTTTTGGAATCTGGAAATCTGTTCTACAATGTAGGGGTTTTATTTGTTTTCAAGTGGTCTCTAGTCCCGAGAGGGATTTGCAGTGCAAGCGCAGAAAACACCAACCACAGTCTAATGGGGCGTCAAAGAACATAATTAGATATTAAGACAGATGATATAGTCATCGTTATATGCAACTTAGAAAATTGCAACCCAGAAAACTCCCCCTTAGTTGAGGATTAGTTATAGTTGAATGTTTCTCACTGAAAAACTGGGGAGGTAAGAATGTTATGCATGTCGGTGTGTATGGGGGTTTTCCTGTTGAAAACTTCAATGAGAATGTTGCTGTGGTTCAACTGAGAAACCTCATTGCACTTGACTAAGAAGAACGTACTTAGGAGCCTGATCTCTTCGTGGAAAAAAATAGGTACTCTGCCTCATGGCGCCAGTGAGATGCCTGAAGCTGATGGGAGACTATCCAGCTACCTGGATAACACTATAGTCCTATTAATCTTACTAGCTAAGAATATGTCTTTATATTTTTGACAGAGGACTGTCATTTTCTTTAAAACAGGAGTGACAAATTTTGAAAAAATGTTAATTTATACAGATACCTATGAAGAAGAAAATGCTTTACGATATCTAATGTTTCATCATTTACAGGATTTTCATTTGGAATTTCAGAATAAGCTTTTCATCTTTCTATTTCTATTTTTATATGATGCAAGTTAACATCATTTGTTTCAAATTAGACTGAATTTCAAGTGACCTGCCCTCCTCCTCTGCAGATTTACTATCTTTCCTCATGTGCAAGCTTGACAAATGACAAAATCTGGAATTTTCTGAAACAAAGAAAAAAACTATCAAGATTTGACTGAGTAGTGGTGGTGTTTCAGAGTAGGTCTTGTGTGTTTTCATTTGTAGGCATAAGGTAGGAAATAACACAGAGGGATGTACCAAGCTGCCTGTGAAATACGGATTGATGCAATGGTTTCATATAGCTAAGAAGCTGGCAATAGAAGCTTTGGGCAACTGTGTTCTATTTCTTATATGCTGATTCAATTTTAGATCAATAATTAAGAGGTGATATCACTCCTATATGCAAAACCCGAGCATTGCTATACAAACAATGTGTGTGCTGTCACACAAAGTTTTGGAAATCCTGCAAAACTAGAATCACTGGCTTTAGTGCATCTCTATGAGACTTACCAAAGAACAGATGTTCAAAGCAGACTGTCATTTGGTCTGTGTTCCTGTGAAATACTCCCACATCAGTAGATGGGTTAATGCTGCATTTATTGAAGGCAAGGCAAGGTAAAATTAGAAATAACTTTAAATGACACTTGAGCCAAATTAAACATTTTCTTCAGTTTTCAGCCTGCATTTTGCCATCCCGTTTTACTTTTTCTAGAGTGAACTTAGTTGACATGTCTTATAAGCAAACCTCACTTGTTTCTCAAAGGGACAAGCCTCTTTGGAACCAAGAGAAATTATGAAATAATGTGTCAGAAAGGTGTGACTAATATATGCTGTTACAGTCTTGATTTCTTTCAGGCAAAAAGGTTCAGTAGATTAAGTACCTGCATCTTAAAAGCCTGTAATAAGAAACAAAACTAAGTTCCATATCATTTGATAGTGAAACCTTGTAAGAGATTTTGTCTTCTGAAGAGTGATCCCAAGAATAAAATTAAAATCTCACTTAAAATAGCAGAACTGTTTTCCATAACATCCTCATAGGTAAGGTCAGGAAGTGTGGGCTAGGTGAGTGGACAGCGAGGTGGATCGAGAACTAGCTGAATGGTAGAGCTCAGAGAGTTGTGATCAGTGGTGTGGAGTCTGGTTGGACACCTGTAGCCAGTGGTGTTCCGCAGGGGTCAGTTCTGGGTCTGGTCTTCTTCAACCTGTCATCAATGACCTGGATGAAGGGATGGTGTGTACCCTTAGCAAGTTCAGTGATGATACAAAACTGGGAGGAGTGGCTGATACACTGGAAGGCTGCTCTGCCATTCAGCAAAACCTGGACAAGGTAGAGAGCTGGGCAGAGAGGAACCTGATGAAGTTCAACAAAGGCAAGAGTAAGGTCCTGCTTCTCGGGAGGAGTAACCCCATGCATCAGTACAGGCTGGAGGTTGACCTACTGGAGAGCAGCTCGGCAGGGAAGGACCTGGGTGTCCTGGGGGACAACAAGTTGCCCATGAGCCAGCAATTTGCCCTCATGGCCAAGTAGGCCAATGGTATGTTGGGGTGTATCAGGAAGAGTGTGGCCAGCAGGTCGAGGGAGGTTCTCCTCCCCCTCTGCTCTGCCCTGGTGAGGCCACATCTGGAGTGCTGCATCCAGTGCTGGGCTCCCCAGTTGGAAAAAGACAAGGAACTACGGGAGAGAGTCCAGCAGAGGGCAATGAAGATGATGAGGGGACTGGGGCATCTCCCTGGTGAGGAAAACCTGAGGGAACTGGGTCTGTTCAGCCTGGAGAAGCAAAGACTGAGAGGGGATCTCATCAATGCTTATAAATACCTTAAGGGTGGGTGTCAAGAGGATGATGCCAGACTCTTTTCAGTGGTGCCCAACAACAGGTTAAGAGGCAACAGACACAAACTGAAACTCATCAAGTTTCATCTGAATATGAGGAAGAATTTCTCTACTTTGAGGGTGGCAGAGCACTGAACAAGCTGCCCAAGAGGTTGTGGAGTCTCCTTCTCTGGAGATACTCAAAACCCACCTGGACACCTTCCTGTGCAACTGCTGTAGGTGAACCTGCTTTGTCAGTGGGGTTGGACGAGGTGATCTCCAGAGGGCCCTTCCAACCCCAACCACTCTGTGATTCTGTGAACTGTGCAGCAGGAAGGGATATTAATGCCAGTTTGAAAATTATTAGAAAGAATCCTGAAAGAAATTGGAGATACGATTTTAAGGAAAAGTCTATTAGCACACAGTGCTAACTAATATGTAAGATATGTGAGTAGCTTAATAAAACCACTGGCAGGGGAAAGTAGAGTGCCGCATGTACATTTGTATGAAATCTCCTTGCGCATGCTTTAAAAAAAGTAAATGATTGAAGACAACAATGAGAGTCAAGCAGTAGTTTTACTGGTTGCCATTTAAGAAATGGCAAGAACAATGCAGGGTTCAGTCACATTACCCAAACCACGCACTCTCCGGTATGCTGTGGAATTGAAATCCTCTCATCTTCCTGTTCATTTAGTACTGCTTGGTTTCTCATTGTTCCATAATAAAATAAGCATTCAAGAAGTTACAGAAAGCCAGCCAGCTGGTTGCCAGCGTATTTTGCAATGCTGGTTTGACTGTGGAAAGCAGTAAGAGCTTAGTGTGACCTGAGCAACCTGTTCAACCCCATATCTGACCCGTGGTGGGCCCAGAGTCCTCCTGAGGTCCCTTTCCAGCCCGAGTTATCCTGTGGCCCTTGCATTAACATTAGCGTATGGCAGTTAAGTTCAAATCTCTGGAGATGCTGAGCAAGGAAAGTAAACTGATAACAACTCCTTGGCCAGGTATGCTGTACTGCCCTTTTATTCTCCAAGCCAAGGCTCAGGCAAGTCCCAAACAGTGTTGCCGTTAGCCTCTTCTCAAGTAAGAAGCAACATACCGTAGCATAAGTGGCCCATACTGAGGCAGGCTAACAAATTTGTGGTGTGTACTGGGCATAAAATGCAGAGTTTTAGCTTTTCGCACAGTCATCCATATGCCATAAGTTAAATTGTTTACATTCTCTTTTGTCTTCGTACCTGAGTCAGTGGTTAGATATTTGTATTAATAGGCAAGAAACAAATTCAACTAAAAATTCCTCAAGTTAAGATGATTTTGCTCGCAACGGTGGTGTCAGTTCAAGGCTGTGTGTCAGGACCTGGATGTGGAGAAATTCTCCACTGATACCTGCCTTTGAAATGCTGAAGGGGTCTTTCATTTTGAGACCTAAAAAACTTACTAATTTTGAAACAAAGGTAACGTAAAAGATAATGCATTAAGATAGGTTTCGTTTTGTAGCATCTGCTATTAGATGACATTAAAATCCCACAGGAAATAATTCTATCAGAAGATTCTAGTAAAACTTATTCCTAAACTTCAGTTAATAGCACTTCTGTGTAATACTTCTGAATTGAAAACACATCATGGGTTATTGGTATTCAAGCAAGTGCACCAAGTGTGCAATCCTTACTTTAAATTAATATCTGATAAAGTCTTGGGAAGTGGTTCTAAATTGGACTTGCCTTGTGTATTAATTAGGATTTGCTTTCAACTGTTCTCATAATGCCTGTGATGAAACAAATCGTTTCTCCAGGCCAGATGGTGCCTTTTGTCAGGTTAACTAAAATACCATGCCTGCTATGTAGGAACAGTTATGCAAATAATTAATTTGTCACTTCTTTGACCAAGCTAGAAAAGCAAATGAAAAACATCTGCCAAAGCTCTGCCTAAAACTTTGAAAATGGTTTATGGAGCTGTTGGATTAGATTCAAATCCTTTTGCTTTTGTTGATTTGTACCTTACCGTCGAGACTTCTCTGGTTTCAGTGGCATCATTTGTGGAGCAGAATGACGTTCCAAAGTGTGGGAAGAGTGAGAGTAAAAATGTAATCGCAGGTGGAGCACTGGCTTTGGCATTGGCCAGCCTTGTGGTAGCCAGGAGTGGTTTTAGCTTTTGTTTGTTTGTTTGGAGAGCAATATGATATCAGTGTGCCTTCCTTCTCCCTTGCTAATAGAGAACTCAGGAGTTTACAGCATGAGAGCCTTTGCCTGGAAACATTTTAAAAAGCAAATACAAGGAGGTGAATTTGCTCCCCACTCCTGAAGGGTAACAATAAGATCTTTCCACACTGCGTGGATCCTCAGTACACAGAACAAAAGCAGCACTTTTGACTAATAACCTGCATAACAAAGTTGTGAGTTGTGTTAACCCTCCTGTGTTTTCAGAGTAAAACACAACTTAGGTGTGGCATGGGAGATTGGAGGACAAGTGATCTGGGCCATTTTATGAACAATCTTTTAAGTTTTTGATTAGGCTTCAGTGTAGCCCCAAGATTGAGAAGAAAGTAGCATAAAACAATCAAGTTATGAATTTGAGGAAGCTTGAAATACTACTTATGGAAGCTAGAGCTCTCATTTAAGCTGCTGGTATGCACTCAGGAATGACATTTGTTAAGTGAAGGTCTGATGTACAACTGCCTGTTAACAGAAAAACTTGCTTAACGGAGAGTAGCTTGATAACTCCCCGCAACGGAGATTTGCACAAGATGGCATGTTTGAGGAGCTCCACTCCCCTTTTTACATCTGATGAATAATGTAAGCAATGTTTTTTATTGCTACTTACTGTTCAATGAATGGCAGAATGATGTGTGACCTGAATAAATATTTAAGTGTATTAGTGTCTGTGAAATTTTCCCTTTGCTATAAAATGCATTTAAGACTATGTTAGGCAATTCAGAAAGGTAAAAGCAGTGAACTGGGATTGTCCCAGATTATATGACAGAAAACATATTTGTAGTTTACTCAGACTCTTCTTTAATGTAAAGGCTAAACAACTTTCTGATGAATAATGACATCTTCATACATTTTTACATTGCAGCTGACTTTGTTAAATGTCAGCTAGGCCATATAAAACAATACTGAAAGCGATAAAATAACGTGTGCAATTGTGTATGGTGATCTGGATGCACAAGATTGAAGAAGCTGCAATGGGAATAGGTTTGACATGACAGACCATAAATTTATTCAGTTAATGCCTAGAGAAGGGTGGTGAATGGGCACTTTTCTAAACAGGGAACTGGAGATAAAACTCTCTCATCTAATTGTGGAAGTAAAGTAACGACAGCTATCTTACCTGTTCAAACCCCTAACTAGGAATTTTGTTCAAGATGGGATATTTCTGACAGTGATTCAATCCATGCTAAGCCTAAAGCTGCATTTTATCTTAGACCCAGTGAGCTTTGGTGCTGGTACTTGTTTGGCTTTGAAGCTTTCACCACAGGAAATGTTTGCCTCTGCGTTTTATAGATTGTGCCAGACACTTCTGATGAATTGACCTAAAGGCTGCTGCTGTGGGTCTTTTATCTCCAGGTGGTTGATGCATCGTCTTCCAAAGCCCTCTTTCCCCATGCTCATTCTTCATACAGGAAGGCAGAAAGTGAAAGATGACTGTACTAAACATTTTCCCTATATTGCTTTCCCTGATTATTTTTTCCAGTGCATCACATTCAGTTTGTTAAAACCTCTGATTTCCTGAGTACTACTCAAAATAGCAGAACTTCTTTGCTCTAAAGGGATTTTTTGCCTCATGCAATTCTTAATGTTGTTTTGACTCATTGTCTTAGTGCCCATTTTTGTATGGATTTTGTGGGTTTGAGGTGCACAGTGAAAGTACAGCTGCTAATTTGTTCTGGCAATTTGGCTGGAAATCGCCAGGTACTGAGCACTCCCAGACATTTTAATGGAAAGTTTCAGCTGGACTGTCTCAAGGGTGTGCTTATTTTGTTTAAACTGGTTCAGTAATTTCTCATTATTTCGAAAGCTCTTGGCCTGTTACCTTTTCAAGTGTAGATTCAAAACCACATCTATCTCTTGTTAGTATTTGTATTAATAAATACTAAATAAATTGACCATTTCTAAAGTACAGTAAGATTATTTGCAATTGATGGTATCTTTAAACAGCAGGAAAATTGAGTTCAGAATTGCCTTGTTATTATGCTAAATTTCAGTTTGTGGTTTTGGCTCTTAGTTCATTATAGGGAAAAAATTATTACCTTGGTAGTAAGCATAAGGAAGAGATCCAGTGAGCTATCTTCTGCAATTGTTCTCAATTAACAGTGCTCTCTTTGCAAAACTCCGAGTTGCCAGATTGTCTGTCTAGAAAACCAGCAGGCAGTGTGCGAAACCCTGTCTGATCAGGGTGGCCAGAAGTCATCCTATCACTCAGTATTTAGGTCGGAAGGTTGAATTGTCCCACAACAAAAAAATATTTCAATTTCACTTTTGTGAAGGAGCACTTGCACTATGAAGTGTGTTGGCCAGCCTGCTTACCCTGGGCATCGGAGTCTGACCGTGTTATATCATTGTGGAGGCAGGGGATAATTGGGAGTCTATATATGGGTGACCATCTCCTTTGATCAAGGCTTTAGAGCAGAAAGTATCTGCCAGCTTAGGGACGAAGGGCAAATGTACAGCGTGCCTGATCTTCAAGAGCATCTGCCAGTGCCCAGCCATCACAGTCACTCCCTGGTCATTGAGGACACGTGCAGCAGAAGGCACAGTGGTTCCCACTGTAGCATGGATGCGTATTGGTGGTCGCAGCATCTTTTAAGCATTTAGCAACCAAATAAACAGGGTTTTGCCAAAAGTTTTGCAGCTCTGAGTTTGTCACAAAGAACAACTGTGTAACTCTAAGGCTTTATAAAGCATAATAAGTTATTTTAACATTTGCAGTGTTGTCTGTATTTCATATCTCTTAAAAGTATATGCATAAAGATATGTATGCAAATATATGCAAATTTTGGTGCCTTTTGGTACTTATGGAAGAAGGCATCCAACTTTGGAGTCAGATCCAGAATACTGTGTATGCATGTCATAGATGGCACAGAGAGAGGGTAATCTGCAAAGGGGTTTCAGAACAAGGAACACTGAAAACAGAGTAATCTGGGGTTAAGTAATGGGCAGACTGGACAGCGTATTAGTCTACTTCCACATCCATGGAAGGTATTTCTGTCCATGGGAGACACTCAATTCAAACACCTGTCTGGAAGGCAGATGAAGATGGACTTGAGCATGGCATAAGTGCTCAGACGACAAGGGCAGCTGCCTCAGCAGAACTCGAAGAACAGTCCCCGGCAGAGACATTGCTGCCTTGAGTGGTTTGTGTGTCTGTAGAAAATGCTGCACCACAGTTAGAAACCTATGACCAAAGTCAGCCAGTGTTGCATTAAACTCATCTGTTGAATTTCTTGAGTCAAATCTTGATGCCACTGAAATCAATAACGCAACTTTTACTCAGAGCAAGATTTTGTCTCTCATTTTTGTTAAGTACAGAGAAACAGTAACTACAAAGGCCAAGGTTTTCAAAGCTACCAGAAGGATTTAAAGTGCCCTGAAAAGATGAATTGTGGGTGTTCATTTCCCTTGGGCAGCTCTTGCAGTCTGAATTCTATGTTAGTGGAAAACCGTGATGAAATATTAAAGACCCTCAGAGTCAGGACAGTGAAATTCACTGTATGTGGATTGCTGAACTGGCCATTCAGCAAGGGCCAGCCCTCATCTGTCAGTGCATGAAGGTACAGTTCCAGGGCAGGAGATTTGCAGCATGCCTGGGAGTGGTATTTTCCTTGCAAAAAGAAAATTTGAGTTGCCGAATTATCAGACATAGACAAAAAAATGTAAAGGAGAAATACACACAAGGACCCTTGGGGTTGCTGACGCTGAGTCAGGCAGCCAAAGAACAGAGCTGATTAAGAGTACAAATGAACTATGTAGAATAATGAAGTTCTTTTTTCACACATGAACGCTTTTTCATCTTTCCAATAGAAAAACAGGTAACATTGTCAGTTAATGGAGTATCAGATTAGAACCGTGATACAACCTAATCAAACATGGGTCACATGAACATGCTGGTAGTAACTGCTGAAAATAGCGCTTTTTTTCCCCTCCCTTCATTATAAAGCTATATTTTGGTGTTACAGGGCAACACTTCTTCTTTTGAAGCAACACAACTTTTATGTAAGAATTTGGTGGGTATCTAGGATAGGAGTGAGTTCATCTGTGAACTGTAAGAAGTGTATCTATATGCTAGAGATTATAAAGTACCTTAATGCTGCCTGTGTTTTTTAGGTTGATAGGACAGGGTCTTAATTTCACCAGTTCACAAAAAATTACTCCCATCGTAACAGAAAGCAGCAAGGCACACTGAGAGAGGAATGCGACTTCTGTGTCTGTTCCCTCATTACAGGGTTCATAAAGATGTCCTTGTCTTATTACAACAGAGAAGAGCCGACATTTGAATGTTTTGTAAATCATCTAAATCAGTCCTTGTTCTGAGCTGCTCTCAGGGATGTAGATGTTGTTCAGTAAGTTTTTTTTTTCAAACAGAGACATTTTTTGTTAAGGAGAGAGGAGTGGAAGATTCCCTATGGTCCTGCAGGGAGTTAACCTGTCTGCACAAGTGTTTAGTGCTTGGATATTAGAAACGGGTGCTATTCAAACAGCTCCAACTTTATTGAACAGCAGTGAACATCACGCTTAGTATGGTCCACTGTCATTCTTTGTCCCAGTCTTGAGCAATGTCTTCCAGCTTGAGTCGGACTAGGACATCATTCTCCTGTTGTGGTCTGGTTGCCTCATCTGTCAAGGGTCTGGTATTTTGTTAGTCATTCATTTGCTGAACCACAAACTGACTTTGTGTTTCTTCCTCCTCCCTCTGCACTCCCAGTTTCAAAATCTGAACAAAGTGAATAATTTCTGCTCCCAAACGTCAAAGAGAATAAAATGAAGAGAGTTCTGGAACTGGGAAGATTTACTAAAAAAGCCATTTCCATTCTGTTCTCCCATTTGTGTCAGAGGATCGGTGTGGTCTTTGAGTCTCAGACCCCAAGGCGTGCATTCAGAAGGACTGCCTGTCCTTTATATATTGCTCTGCAACACAGAAGAGTAATGGTAAATGTATAGTTTCATTTTCCTCAGCCAGTTCATTGAGATCAAGAAGTTAAGCAATATGTGTTTGTAAATCCCATCCACGTCTTTGTATGAGCGGATACTTCTAATATTCTCTACTTTTGTTCATAGAAGAAAATTGAGAAATAATCCTATCTGAAGTACCTAAAATGGTAGAAAATAGTTTTTATTTTTTTGTGTGCTTGAATTGTATTTTGTGTTTTTTATATATTTGTTACTCTGACAATACAGTTCTCTTCATTTAGTAATATAAGTTAACAAGAAATAGAAACTCTCTTAGAGGTTACCTTGTTCCCTGACTAATTGAAGTAAATATTCCCACAGACACTAAACAACCCTAAACTAAAACATTTGTGTGAAAAGTCCCTGTATACAGCAAATCCATAGACCTGATCCAGTGAAAATAGGTGTGAGCTAGGCCTTTAAATACTGATGGTTCTGTATTTACGAAACAAAAGTAATAGCAGTCTGAATAACGAAATCTCCTAGAAGGTTTTTGTTGGAAACTAGATGTTGTGTTGAATGGAACTAGTTAGAATTACAAAAGCTGATAAAACTATGAAATCGGAAGTGTTGTTGCTAACAGACCCATGAATTTGCTGACTTCTTTCGTGTCTTAAATATTGCCAGCCTGGCAGAGGTTGGTAGATCAATTTAATCTCTGGAATGGCCCACAGCTTGTATCCTTTCGATCTGTAAGACAAAGAAAGAATAACTACTTCCTATGTATCTTGAAAATAGGTTTTAAAAAATAGAATTAACATGGAGGCTAGCTACTGAACAAAGACATTTTATCCCTCCAAAGAGGGAGGATTAAGGATAAGTATGCAGAAGCACTGCCAATGCTTCCCTTGAATTTTTGGACTTATTATTGTTTTCCTCTTTGTTTTCAGGTATCCATAACCTAAGACCTGTGATTAAGAGAGCAAAGGGAAGGAGAGAATAAGATAATGAGAGCAGAGGTTAAATTAACATAACCAGTGTCACTGAATGGAGCCACCTGAAAATTCACGACTGCCAGAAAACTTCCTGCTGTCAGAGATAAACAGTCATTTCGACAATCAGTTTCTGGCTGATCTTGGTTTTGGGTAAGTGAATATTTTATTGAGTCATGGTTGTGAGGCTGGATCACTGAACTTGGCGAAAGCTATATGCCATGTGCAGGTGGGAGAACTCAACAGATGCAGTGAAAGATAAATGCTCCTGTTCAATTAACAAATGGTTTTAAAATATCAAGGCCTATCCCCACTTTGGCAATTCTTAACAGTGGTGTTACTGATAATTAACTTATTTTGGTAGCAAAATGATGATATGATCGAGACAAGGTGTTTTCTGTCATGCAGACTGATCTAACAGTGAGGAGGGGAGATGTCTAGAATTTTTGCTGGAAGACTAACATCACACTTAAAGTTGTGATATCGGGTCTGTACACTGTTAATATGTAATTTATATAGGTTTTATGTTTACTTGCCGAATTAGTTTCATCACGTGGAGAACTACACAATGCAGAATGGCACGGCACATTCTCAGAAGATTCACAAGAGCAACGATTTGGTTTGACAGCAGTTGTGTTTTTCTACCAGAAAAACTCTCTGCTTTTCTTAAATACATCCGACATACTGCATGGCATTTATTTTTCTGCCAAATTAATTATGCAGCTTCCCTTTTCGCCCTGCCATCACTAACATTATTTTATCCAGGAATGAGCCTCAAGCTGGCCCAGCTGGGCTTACTGGACCCCGGCGAGCCATGCCAGGGGGTCGGACTGTCCCTGTGTGTTCTTCCCCAAGCCAGGGCAATTCCTGCTCCTCACCAGAGTTCCAACTCTTCAGTTTTCTGGGGCACGTTTTCGAGGGTGTATGGCATGTCCATTAAACTTACATGGCAGATCTGCTTATGTAGAGATGGCAGAACAGTCCTCTCTATAGCTAAAAAAAAATTACATCACAGAGTGCCTCCAAAGCCACAGCTGTGCACACAGTGTGTGCTCTCGAGAAGTACAAAGGCAGCCTTCCAAAGCCAAAGGAACAATGCTGCACACCAATTACCTGTATCTTGTTTAAGTTTTTGGTAATATGTTCTTCTTGGATCTAGAAGTAGATTGTAAGTAAAATACTCTGATCTCCATACTTGCATGGAGACCTACCTGTGATTCTGTAGATGTAATGATAATCACAGCTAATGTCATTTTTCTAATGTGCTTATAAAATTCTAGGGAGATTTAATTGTTATTATTTTGTTCTTTGGTGGCTTTTTTCCTGCATAACTTCCTGTGCAATATTGTTTAGCTTTTTGCTACTCTATCAAAGAGACATTCTCAAGGGAAGATGGCACGTTTTTTCTGAGGCGAGCTGTATTCTAAAAAGGAAAAAAAAGGCTCTATTAGTTTTTAAATTGATTTAAAGATTGGTTTGGGATGGATGTGGATCTTTATTGCTTTTGTAACTATAACAAACTTCTGTTGAGTGCATGTCCCCATTATTTTCTTCAACAGCATTTACTATGATATGACAATTCAAAAGACTATAGTTAGACCTGCATGTAGCAATGTTTTGTTGACAGCTATATTGTCTCAGCCATGCCGATAACACATTGTTCAAAGTAGTGCAAGGTTCAATCTCTTTCTGCCTGTTAGTTATCTCTTGGTGATGTTTATTATTGGATACTATGCCTCTTAATGGAGATAGATACTCAAGAAAAAAGTTCAGTGATCTTCCCACCAAAACCCTTTTCCAGCATACTGAATTATAATAATCTGAACAGACAGGCTGGTTTTATGGTTTATTTAGGTATTTTAATTACAAGTAACTCTTTTAAATATTTTAGATATTTAGAAGAAATTGTGCTTTGAAAATTTTGTAACCTTGCAGAGCCACTTCAGTAGACAAACAGATAGATTGTTTTGTTTGAACGTCCAGCAGAGGCATTAGATTACTTAATTATCATCAGCTTTTATTCAACTGAGTTTTTGCTCTGAGAGGAGAAGCTGCCGTCGACAGGGACGTTCTTCTGCACAGCACAGTGGAGACTTCACTTCCTACGCACAAGAACCTTTTTACCTAACATGTTACCTCATGTTGCTGAGACTCTAGATACCAACAACACACTGCATGTTTCCCGCTGTCTTCCTGTGACGCGTGATAATTTTGGGGAGGACTTCTCGAATAACAAGTAGGGCCTTTCAAACTGTACCGACTAGGTGGTCATCCAGGTCATGTCTTCTGGTCTGTTTGCCAGATGTGACCTTGGATTTGGGAAGAGCCCATTTGTTTATGAAACGGTTACAAATTACAAACATACTATGCCTACAGGGCTTTGCATATGAGCATATTGCCATGATGATTCATTTTTTTAAAACCTATGAAAGAAACATATGTAAGGAAATCATGTGTCTATTTTTAGTCTCAAAATTTGCTGAAGGTGGAATTGATTGGAGTCTTCTGCCTTTAAGTCCAGCAATTCTACTTTATCATTACATACTGCCTTCCAGCAATTAATTTGTTAGTTATTTTTGTCAGTCAGCAGTCTTGAATTGCATCACTGAGTTTTTAGGAAATATTTTTATCGCTCTGATGTCAATATTTGGGAAAAGATAATGATTTAAAATTCCTGGAGGTACATAGTCTGAGTGAAAAATAAATAAATGAAATAGCCCAACTTTGTTCAACATGCAGATCTGAAACACTATTAAGGAATCAAAGCCCTGCCTTCCTTCACTCTTTAGGATCTTTTTGTTCTTTTAAGATGAAATATTCTCAAATACCTGGTGCTAATAAAAGCTTTCTAGTGAGGCTGAAGTTTTGTATTAATTACAGTGATAAGTGGTACTGAGAAACATGGACTTGTAAAACAACTTTAACATTGTTCTAAAATTAACTTTTAAATTAATGCTGTTTCTAGACATTTACTTTACATATATAGAAGAAATAATAATAAGAAATTTATATAGGGAGAAATTCTGTATAGGAGGAACATTGCTTCATGAATGTAGAATTAATGGATAATTAAATCTGTGATTGTTTTTACAAATATATTTGAGATTTGGAGTAGGTTTCAGAAACACTGTGTTTCTTCATAAACTATTAGCCTCTTTTTTTTAGGAATGAATAGTGCTCGTATTTTATTCCTCATTTTGTTTACTTTTTCATCTCTTCCCCAAATATACTCCCATTTATTATTGCTTTATCAATCAATGAATGGGAAATTGCCAGAATAAATAGTGCAGTGTTACGCTTTTAGATCAAAGTAGAAAATTTAAAAAATTTGGAACATTTAATGAAAGAAAACTCCATCAATGGCTGTTGAAGCCTAGACGACTCCTCTGAGCCAGGAGGGCTCTGAGCTTATGAGCTCTTGAAGTCCAGCAGAGGTCTGGAGGGGCAGAGGAAGCATCACTTCAGGCTTGTGCCACCATCTTTTACTCTTTCCTGGGCAGTTGCGATTGACCACTGCTAGAGAGAAGATGCTTGACTGAACTTGGTTTTACTTGGTGCAGGTGGCTCATATATCCATCTTAATGTTAATTGACTCACAAGATTCCTGAGATACCAGATCTGGAGCAACACTGTTAATCTAATCAAGATACTAGTCTTTTTTATGGACAGTACTATGCTTCCTCCACACCTGCTTCTCCCCTGCTCGGTCTTTCCGCTGCCATCTGCATTATTGCTTATGGCTGAATAAGGAAGTAGGAAAGTAAATGTAAATTCACTTAATCAGTGTTATAATGAAACTGTATTTACTGTTCTAGAGCATGTCAAAGTGTGTTAACAAGATCTTTTGGTTTGCAGAATTTATACATAGAGATAAGAAAACAGTTTTAAACTGGGAAAATTCTGTTGAGCAGATTCTTTTGATGAGTTTTCAGTTTCTCTAATTTTTTTTTTTTTTTTAAAGCAGAAAAAAAGTGAGGTTGGACAGCAGCTACAGTAACAGCAGGGATATGAGCAGGGGCAGTCCACCAGAGTCTACAGGCAGCCATAGAGCAGAAAACATTCTTTTCATTATTTCTACTGTCTCCTTTCTCAGCTTTTTACTCCCTCTAGTTAATGGGAGATAGATCTGAAACACACAAGGGAAATAAAAAGAAGGACAATGATAGAAATAACAGACAATTCTTGATAATAATGCGACACTGAAGATACAGCAGTGTGTTTGATTCATTGTGGTGTCTTGTAGTAAACCCAGAAAGAAAATACTGCTCCTGAGGGTTTTTTTTCTATCTTTCTTAATTTAAAACTTGAACGAAAGCTGATGGGCAAGAAGAAAATTCTGCTATCTGCAGCGTTATCCCCATATTTTAACATCCTAGGTGATGGAATCAGGAAACTGATTACATCCTTCTTTGCTTGTGGTACCACTTTGGCCTTTATGAATACTTTCATTTTGTAAAGAAACTATTCCCTTTTTTTTCCCCAGTGATAAAAGTGTTCCCTCTTTCTCTTTTTTTTTTTTTCCCTTTCTCTTTTAAGGACTGTAAAATGCTTCTAAATGTGCTCTCCTCCTCACCACACCCCAAATCTCTTATTAACTACTACTGATGTTTAGTATATGCAAGGAATTCAGGCAGAGACCTAATTTACATGCCTGCTCATCAGGTGGTGTAAATGACCACACCTCATGGACTCACAAGTGGTTTCAGTGGCAACGAGAGGGAGCATTTTTGTGAGCGAGATCCTGGTTATGGATATGACCACTGAGGCACAAAAAAGTTGAAAGAGGCAAGATGACCAATAGGTTAGTAGTCAATAAGTAATTTAGTGTCTGGTTTTATTTGCCTATTTTCCACTAATGGCACCATTTATTTTTAAGCATTGCCTTAGAACACAATTTTTTTCCTGCCTTCAGTTTAGCACCTTGGTGAGTTTGCCTTTTGTCCTCATTGCTGGCAAGCTAAGGAAACATCTGTCCTCTTCTGGCATGTCAAGTGATGAGGTAATACATAATCAAAGCAGAATTCAGTACATTTGAACTACTTTATATTTTAAGATTTCCAATAGAATATCATCTGAGAGATGAAGTTCTGCTACCTCTAAACTATTTTCATCTGTCCTTGCATCTGAAATAAAGGTTTACATGCATTGGCTCTCCACTGAACCCCTTCGCCAGTTTTCTAATTTGTTTTGGGATATATTGTACTGCTTACATCATTGTTTCTTGACTTGTGACTCTTTTAAAATATATAAGGGACTAAATTTATAAGACGCTGAGTTGCCCCCATGTGCTATCTCCAAATGGTACTATGACACAATGACACAGACTTGGGTCAGTAATTTTACTTATTCCTGATTTTTCTTCTGGGCTTCTGTCCAAAATGACCGGTTCTTCTGGAGGTAACCAGATCAGAGCCACTCTGTGGATGCATGTCTACAGTAATATGGAGTTGGTATGCTTATAATTTGTGGTTAGACACAGTATAAGAGTGTGTTATTATTGAAAAACCAATGATCTTTTCAACCAATATTTTCAGAGTTGATTACTATTACGTATAACTATTCAGAGTAATTCAAAAACATCTGAATGAGCATAGTTTGGGCACTCAAACTGCATTAACAATACCCTGCAGTGACTCCATACACTAGCCATATGGCTGTAATTAAGGCATCTTAGCATTTGTGTTCGCACACTAGAGAAAAAGAAACAGATATGTCTTGGATGATAATTTAATCCTCCTCTTCACTGTACCACTTTATGCCATAATTAAGGGTATATACACATCCTAACTGTGCATTTCCACTTTTAATATCTATGGATTTCTTTTGAGTATGAGCTCAAATCCATGCCACTTTATGCCATAATTAAGGATATATACACATCCTAAGTGTGCATTTCCACTTTTAATATTTATGGATTTCTTTTCAGTATGAGCTCAAATCCAGCCTCTAATGTTTGAATTGGGTATAATTGCAACAGTTAGGTAAGGCACTTCGCGGCACACTGACAGTGCAATTCCAAACCAGACCCCTGTTGTCAGCCAGCTTCTGCCAGGCAACTCCCATGACCTGGCTTTGCTTAGTGTCAGATAAGAATACTTTAATGAAAACTAAGCAAGCATTAGCACATAATATTATCAAATAGTGGTTATTTTTTCCTTTGATTTTCTGGTCAGATTCATCAGTGCATTCTGGCAGCTGTATTTGTTTTGGAGAAGTATAAAACCTCTTGGTGGTATTTAAAATGCCTTTATTAGTGTTTGAACTACGTAGAGCTGTAACAAGAACTTGAGGTTTTATCTCCATTTCTGTATCTTCCGTATTTCCCTTGTCTTTTTTCCAATTCCCTATTCATCCTCTGTGTTTGCCTCCCACTAACACAAACGATGTTCTGCATGTCTTCCCTGCAGCTCACATTCCTTTCATCCACAGCTATGTTATTTTCACTGCCAGTCTCGTTTCCCAGCGCTACTTTTTATTTCCTATCTTCACTACTGAGATGTAAAGGAACAAGTAGCTTTTGAAAATAAATATTTTGGACTAATATATATGTTTTTGTCCTTCTATTGTGAGATTGCAGTATAGTCTGTTTGCAGGGGTCACTGCGTACGGATGTCAGCTTTACAGAATTCCCTTTGTTCAAAATGGCTACTGGTTTCCATTGTATGATAACTGCCTGCACTGAACTTACTTAAGCTGTTCATGCTCTTTATTAACTAAATAATTGTGGCAATTAACACACGATTCTCACTAATAACTTTATTAGTTACAGTGTAAGCATTTAAATAAATACCTTATTAAGATGAAAGCTAGCTACTTCTAAAAGTTCTCACCTACGTTATTAAGGCCCTTCAGGTAAAGACAAGACTAATGTCTTTAAAGAACAGTAGTTTTGGTCAGTTTCAATCCCTGTATTTTTTAGAAGATAGCATTTCAACATACCATTGTGCGGTAGTCAAAGGTAGATTTTTTTAAAAAATACTTTTCAAACCAAAGCTTTTGAGGAAACTCTCCTATTTAGCATGCTTTCAGTAAAGTACATACGGTCTTTCTACTTGTAGTGGAGAGTGGTTACCGCTTATTAGATTTTATCCACCTGAAACTGCTGGGGAGACTTGCAGAAGAAAAAACAATTGGTAATTTGCAGTGAATATTCAAATTGAATTTTTGCTAGGACTGAAATATAAAACCATATGCTAAAACTGTAATAGGCCCCTATTTAAGTTAATCACTAAACCTTACTTTCCACAAAAACTGACTTTCTCTTAAATGCTTTTGGCTAGGATAAGTTTGAGATGATGTCCAGCTTTGTACAGGGAGAAAAGGTTGGGTCCAAGTCCCAGGGCGGGGATGTACCCCCACCTGACTGGCAGCCAGGTCATGCAGCAGCTCAGATGCTGTGAGAGTATTGCTCTCAGCAATGCTCAGCTGCAGGTGGTGGAAATCACGCAGGACCAGTGAAATTTGCAGGGTGTTTGCCATCTTTTCCTGCAGTTTAACAACAGCTGAGTCCAGACTTGAACTCCAGGCCTGGTTCTGCCTCATGCTTGAACGTATGCTAGAGCAACCTTTTTGTTTTCTTAAACCATCTTTTCTTGGTGGTGGTGTTTGAAGAAAGCAAGCTGTGTTCTCACTTAAGCCATGGCCTCATACATTAAATTAGAAGAGTTTGCCTTCCCCGTAGCATTTTTGCTCACTCTTATTCAAACCGTGGAGTTCTTCCTTCGGCACCTGGCATAGGAACTTCCGAGTCAAAGTGCCAGTGTAGTGTCCTTACAACTAAACCAAAATTAGACAAATCTTCTATTTAAGCAGGTAAACGTATGACTGTAGTTTCTGTATTTTTCATTGCACAAAATGTCCCGAATTATTAAAATGCAATTATGGAACCAGCTTTCAAAGCATTGTTGCTGCTGCTGCTGCTGGTGAATTATTACTACTAAGAAAATCAATGCTGGCATATAATTTTCCAGCATGCAGGTGTCTGGCTGATCCACTGCTTAAATAAAGACATCGGTCAGTAATAGCAAGAAATGTCAGCTGATGTATTTCAGGACCACAGAAGAAAATTAGATTCCTTTGAAACTGGGGGGCAACATGCCACATAAATAACTACTTATGAGCATTCAGAGTTTTTCCTTCCTTTTCTTCCATTCCCCCAAATGCTGCTGTGAGTAAATAAATGTCTTTATCGTGTTTATACATTGTATAACCCCTTGCCTTAAAGGACTTGCCTCCTGTTGCACTCAGAAAAACCCTGCCAAACCCTGATAACTGAGGATCACTGAGTAAGAGAAGCAATAATGCAGTGCAGAGGTGAAGATGTTTGTTTGGTCCTGGGTCACAGGACTCTTTCAGTTGTTTTAGAGGGGTCGTCAGATAAGGTATTTGGAGGAAGGACTCAGACTTCCTTGTTTCATCCTTTCTTACTTGCTCTCCTGGTGCTATCTCTGCAGCAGGGGAAGGGCTTGGCTCCTTCCCCTGGAGCCCTGCTCCTCCTCTTAAAGGCTGAAATGTGGGAGTGGGTTGAGGCTTTAGCCAAACTCTTTTGGTTTTCATCCACTTCAAGACATCACATAAGTGAGCCTCAGTTTTGAGCAGGAAAGGTGCCAGGGGACAGAGCTGCGTCCCTCTGTCAAATGGCAGGGGCTGGAGGCAGCAGGGAAGGCTGGAGAGGGAAGGGGACTGGGCAATAAGGGAGCCATCTGGACTGAAACTGAGCTTACCAACTGAGCCTGCCTCAAGCCTCTTGCTGAGATGAGCAGTAGAGGGAGGCCACTACCGGCATTTTGTTAGACAGGGGCTGGTTTCCAGGCTTCTGGGGTTGGTGAAGCTGTCTGGGTATATTTCATAGCAGTGGGACTGCATGTGAAGGGATATTAAGCTGTTATCAGACACCTTTTGTGTCTGCTAGCTCTTTCTGCTGCAAAAGTATTGCTATGGAGATAAGGAAGGGAGTACCCTACAGCAACCGTGGTAGAAAGTCTTCTTTCTGTCAGGCTTTCTATAGCCCAAAAAGAATAAAAAGGGCTTTATGACTGAGGAAGAGTCTGTTCAGTTAGTGGCTGCTTCTTATCATGGCTGGAGTCACTCAGAATGAAAATAGAAATTATCAAAGGTTTTGAAGGTGGTTACAATTTCAAGGTGGTGATGCATCCTGCTCAAGACTGTAAATAATGCTAGTAACAGTTCTTTTGTTACTACAACAGTTAGTAATGCTTTACTCTTAACATGCTGAGTGAAAAGAGAGCACTGCAATGCAGTCCTGCATCTGATTTTTTTCCTTGATTATTCCACATGAAAAAGAATTATTTTTGTGAAATTATTATGATAAGAATCTTAATGAGAGGTTGATTAAGCTATGGCACATGATAGCTCCTAATTAGATATGTGACCTCAGTCAGAAACTGAAAAGAATTTTTACTGCAGCAAGAAATGCTTATCATTCAACCAACAATAACCAACAAAACCTCCTGAACTGAAGACAAAAAGATTACTTCGCACTTTAAAGGATTCAGAATGTGGCAGGCAATGTAAAAAAAGTAAATCACTGTAGTAGAAATCTGAACACTTAGGAAGCAATGTGATTGGGCATATTCTGCAAATATATGTTAATGGTGCAGGGTACATGTACCATCAAGTGGCCTGCAGACTATAAAAAATACTTAATTTTTAATTCAATTTATTATAATTTTGTTGACTGTGAGCTAAATTTGATATCCATAAGGCTCCTGGAGATAGACCTCCTTGCTATCCAGTGTCTTTTGAACAGCTGTTAAAATATGCATTTCAATATATTTGCAGAGTGCAGCTACAAAGTTTGCAATCATGACTTTCACCTGGGGAATTAGAACAAGTTAGGAAACCCCCCCTAGAAATGGTCAGAAGAATAATTCTGAATAATGAATTAATTTATGAATATGTTAAAAAATAACAATCTGTAAATAGAACAAGATGTGAAACTTGTCATAGAAAATGCATTTCTTCTGACTGATCCAGCCTTCAGGAGTAAACTTTGGCAGTATCAGCCATATGATACTCTGCTGGCACATTTCCAACGAGAGACACCAAGGGGAACTGAAAAGAAAAGCCTGGAAGCTCTGGCGGGATGGCCCTGATTGCACTTAATTGCCCTGATGAGCCTCACCTGGGCCCCCACCTGCCCCACCCACGCCCGGAGAAGCCATTTAAGGGTGGGCAGGGGACTTAGACTTGCTTGGGTGTGTGAGAGGAGGGTTGCTCTCCTGCTCCCTGCTTTCCTTGGCCACGCTTTGCCCTGTTTCCCATGATGCAAGGTAAGGGCAATTTGTTTCTTCTCTTTTTATATATGTGTCTGGTTTTTTGTTTTGTTTTGTCTTTTCTTTTCTCCTTGATGGCAGGATTGTTGTGGTATAGCAATACAAAGATATTTTTTGTTGGGAGAGAAAAGCTGGTATGGAAATAAGGCAAAATCTTGGCTCTGTTTAAGTGAGTTGTATAAATCTTGATGAAGGTAGCCAGGCTGCTTCTTCTGCCCTCATGGCCATTAAGGAATAGCAGGGGTTTCTGTTTGTTCTGCTGTGGGGTGCAGCACAGCTCTGTAGGGGCCTTCTGGTTTTCCTCGTACTGACTCTGTGAGGTTGGATGGGGAAACCATTTCTGTTGGTGTGTTAGGTCCTGTGCGCCATCCCTCTCATGCCTATAGAGCCTGGTAGCTGTTTGCTCAGTTAACTTGTAGCTGTAAAAGGTGTATGTAGGTGTAAAAGCGTAACTCTGCTGCTGGCAGTGTGCTTTGAGGACTCTGCCCTCAGGGGCTGGGGCGAGAACTTGAATTGTTAGCTACCGTATGCCTTGGAGTCATCTGTAACATACTGCTGTAACTCTGCTGCTGGCAGTGTGCTTCGAGGACTCTGCCCTCGGGGGCTGGGGCGAGAACTTGAATTGTTCGCTACCATATGCCTTGGAGTCATCTGTAACATACTGCTACTTGTTTTGGGAGGAGGGAAGGTTTGGGTATCGCCCTGTGAGACAACAGGTCTGTATGCCTTTTCAGTCCTACTTATCTCCAATGAGTTATTTAAACAGACTGAGAACTTGTGAAAACAGTTACACTTGAACAGGGCAGCATGGAGATCTGCAGTGGGAAGCTTCTTTTTTATGTGACTTTTATCTCTCCCTTTGTCCTTGGCTCCCCCGGATTGGTTAAAGAATATTGAACTACTTTTAATTCTGTGACTGAGATTTTTGCATGCATTTGAGCTGGTTATTTCTATGGCAATTTATCCATAAGATTACACTACAGGCATGCCTGTGTTTCTGAAATATCGTTGTCCAAAACAGTAATTTATTTAGGATGGGGAATGTTGTCCTTGTATGTTTAAGAACTGTGCTCCTGTAAATAATAAGTAAACTTGGTTGTTTTTATAGTTTTATGTAGAGCAGTGAATAAACATTAAAGGAATAAGTAGTAGCAGGATGGGAAAAAGGGAAGGACTGAATGTAGAAGAGATTGCTTTAATTAAAATCTGTGAGAGCCTCTGATTTCTTTGACATTTTAAATTGCATTGAGCTGCAATGTAATTTAATTTTTGAAGGCATTTAAGTAGTCCATTCTTGAGTATTGACTGATTATCTCTTGCTCCATATACAAAATTTGAATAACCATTTATCTTATTGTTGGAAAAGTGAGTACTGCAGCATAGCTTCTCCTTTTCAAAAATATTTTTCAATCAGTAATCAAGCCAACGTCAGTGACTGTGAATTAATGCAATAAAGCTGTAATGGCTGCAGTAGGTTAACAGAAGTGCACTTAATGCTTGCACCGAAAATAACAGTCTTATGAGCTGTTATAATGCATCAGGAAGATGTTCAACAGTCCCAAATTAACTCTAAATTTTCTTGGTCATTTAATTTGGATTTTTCATGCTGCTTTGCACCTGGCTAAGTATATGTGGTACTTGTGAAATCCAGTTGTGTTGACATGGTTTTGAGCCCCCATTGGCTGATTTCAGGGAAACTTGTCTTGCTTGATTCTTTTGAATATCACCTCAGATGCCTCATCCTAACAGAGAACTCACTAATCATCCTGCTGTAAGTGTGTTGTAATAGTTTGGCCTGAGTTAGCAAATGATGTTTGGACTTTTGTCCAATGCTTTTGTTAGCCAGTATTTGTCACGTGTCTGACATCACTGAGTCCCCACAATCTTCTATTGGGGAGTCTCAGGGCTGGATTATGCCAGGCAGCTGGTGGTGATGGAGGTATCCTTTGCAAGGAAGGGGGGAGCACCTTGGTGAGAAGAAGGAGCACTGATGGGATGTACTCAGACCACCTGATCTTCTCCCCTCTGCCCATTGTATGGTCTCACCACAGATGGATGCAACCTCCTCCTCCTGTATTGGCAGTGTCTTGGGACATGAGGCTTCTCCCATGTTCTGGGAGAGCGTGCCGCACCTCTGGGCGCAGATCAAAGTGTTTGCATTGGTCTGCAGCTGTATGTATACACACATACATAAGGGAGCAAACAAGCTCAGTACAAACATAGGAGTATAGCAGGAGACTTTGAGAAAAATGCATCATTTCAGCATAGCTAAGTTGCCGTCTTTATAACTGAAATTTGGAGCTCTGAAACCCATATTTTTGTGCAGAGAGTAATGACCATTCTTTCACTTCCAAGACTTACCAGAATTAATAATTGTCCTGGGAAAGAAATTATCTGTTTCTGGACTAGAATGAAGTTGTAAAAGCAGGCTAGTTTTCAGGTGATTAATCATTTGGATCAGGTGTTCTGAAGCATTACAAGGACTACCTGTTCTTGTTATTTGTGGCCCAGCTGTGTCTTTTTCTGTCTGAATTAGACTTGCCTTCTGTCATTTCCAAGTTAATTGCTGAATAGTTTGGATTGGAAGGGACCTTTAAGGGTCATCTTGTCCAGCTCCTCTGCAGTGAGCAGGGACATCTTCAACTCGATTGGGTTGCTCACAGCCCTGTCCAACCTGACCTTGAATGTTTCCAGGGATGGGGCATCTGCCACCTCTCTGGGCAACCTGTGCCAGTGTTTCACCACCCTCATTGTAAAAAATTTCTTCCTTACATCTAGTCTAAATCTACCCTCTTTTAGTTTAAAACCATTACCCCTTGTCCTATCACAACAGACTCTGCTAAAAAGTTTGTCCCCATCTTTCTTACCATCTCTTTTTCAAGTATTGAAAGACCACCCTAAGGTCTCTGCGGAGCCTTCTCTTCTCCAGGCTGCACAACCCTGACTCTCTCAGCCTATCTTCCTAGGAGAGGTGCTCCAGCCCTTGGATCATCTTTGTGGCCTCCTCTGGACTCACTCCAACAGGGCCATGTCCTTCTTGTGCTGAGGACCCCAGAGCTGAAGGCAGTACTGTGTGTATGGGAGGGGCTGTCTCACCAGGGTGGAGTTGAGGAGCAGAATCCCCTCCCTCGACCTGCTGATCACATTGGCTGTGATGCAGCCCAGGACATGGTTGGCTTTCTGGGCTGTGAGCACACATTGCTGGGTCACGTCCAGCTTTTCATGCAGCAGTACCTCCAAGTACTTCTTGGCAGGGCTGCTCTCAACCTCTTGATTCCCCAGCCTGTGTTGATGCCGGGGTTGTCCCAACTGAGATGCAGGATCCTGCACTTGGTCTTGCTCAACCTCATGAGGTTCACAGGGGTCCACTTGTTAAGCTTGTCCAGGTCCCTCTGGATGGTCCCTATCCTGTCCCTCAGGTGTGTTGGCTGTGCCACTGAGGTGGGTGTTGTCTGTGAACTTGCTGTGGGTGTGCTCGATCCCACTGTCTGTGTCGTTGAAGAAGATATTGAACAGTACTGGTCCTGATACATACCCCTGAGGGACACAATTTGTCACTGATCTCCATCTAGAATTGCAGTAAATTGTGGATTTTCCTGATTTGTATCTCTTGTGAATATTCACCTGCCTTTTTTTGTCCCATTTCACACTAAAAGATTTTGATTTTCATGCTAAGACTTCACGTTATTTAAATGTTTGCTCAGTTGTATTATGGCTGTTACCCCTTTACTGTGTGTTTTGTAGATTATCTACGATATCTACTTTATTCAAATAAAATTATTTTACAGCTGGAGCTTTTGCTCAATAAATGTTTTAACTCATGTTTTTTCATGGAATACCAAATTAATTGGATCTGCAATCTAACCTCTCAAATATTTTAAATTCTTACTGTGCGATGTCTTAGGGAATTTCCTGTTTATTTGGAGCTAATTAGGTCCTTGAATTAATTGCTAGTGTGACTTTTGGCATGTTCAGAATACTTTTGTATACTCTAGAAATGAAAATGCTAGAAAAGCACTCAGTATTTTGAACATATTTGTCTTAATGGATGATTCCCAATCTATAAAAATGTAAGAGGAAATTGTTTTAAGCCTTAAAAAAGCCATGCAGTATCTAGCTATGGAAATAATTTCAGAAGCTTTCAACATTGATCATTTTAGTGTACGCAACAGCTTGAGGTGATGTAGAGTATACTTAGTTTCATGAGGCTACTGTGCTTGCAAAGTATGAGAAATTTTTTTGTACTGCTTGGAAGAAAAATAGATCCGATGCATACATTTCCTACTAAGCTGGTTTTTGGTTTTTTTTTAAGATTCAATAACAGAAAATATTCTTGGAGGTGCTTATAGAAGAATCTGTACTGTAGCAGTTCTGTAAGAACTGAAACGCCTTAATTTTCTTGTTACTTTCTTTTTGATGGAAACAGTGGCTATATGTTGTGCTTTTGAAAGGAGTATCTGTAGTGTTACTCCATTGGGTATCTAATGTCTTCTGACCTTTGATTCATGACGTGAATGTTGAAGTGCAACACTCTAGATGGAAAAGGATTCTGGAAGGATCCTTTAATCTATTCCTAACCTTCAAATTAATTTCTTGGTTGAAATAGGTTAAAACCAAACAAATGGCAATAGATTGCTTGGGGGCTGTGGTTCACGCAGCCGCCCCTCCTGTTGGCTCCAAAGCAGGCAGGCTAAGGGACTCCTGTGTAAAAGGAGAGGGCCCCTGGGATGCTGGTAGTTTCTGTAGAAAGGTGAGCGGGTCCGTTGTGAGGAGGTGGTCTTCTCCAGCAGATGTAGAGCTTGTGTTCTGAAGAAACTTGGAACTAAGTACTGTGCTGTGCTAATGTGAATTAGGGTAAGATTAAGCATTGTAGGAAAATAAATCTATGTGCACTCTGACCTTGGAAGGAAGTCTGTTTGGGTCAGGCTTCAATACAGGTATGTGCTGGAGAGAGAAAAAGGATGAGTGAGAAGCCTTACGCAAGGCGAAGGTGACAGCCTGGGCAGTGGCTGCCACATGTGTGGCCCTTTTGAGGTGCAGCAGCCCTCTATGCCAAGGAGGGGCATGGATACGGGCAGGCTAGTGACTGTTGTCACTCGGGCACGGGAGCAGCCTTGTCCTCACCTTTTGGGAGGCTGAGTTTCCAGAATTGCAGTGACATGTGCCATACTTCTGTCTCTTCTAGCATTTCTCACAGGTTTAGTTTTAAAAGTGATAATAGAGCTTGTTCGGGTGATACCCTGCTGTACTGCCATCAGTCACTGTCTTAACTACCTTGTAGTCACTGATCTGTCCATCCAGACTCTGCCAGCTCCATGACTCCTCCATACTTTCTGTTTCCAGGATAAAATCTCCCATCTGGAAGAAAGAATCAATCATTTACCATGTACTTATGATCCTGTCGCTGTTTCCCCTCAGCTGTCCCTTTTCAGCTCTTCACTGTCATCAGCAGAAAGTATAGGTACTCAAGGCTCTGTCAGTTGTTTCTCCTACACTTCCCCGCCCCAAAGCATCACCCATCTGTCTATTCAAGTGGTGTGCAAAGGTGTCCTTCGGCTTCCTTGTGCTGATACCTTTGCGATTCCCCATGTTCAGGGCCTCTAGCTTCCTCTTTAACAGGCTCCCCAAGTACCTACTCGCTGCTGTCCAGCCCTGATGTTTTGTAACTGTGTACTTGTGCTTCCCGGGGCAGCATTGTGGTGCTGGCAGACTCTGCTTGGGGTCTGCTCAAGCTGTGTTGCTGCACTCCATGGTTCTTGACCTTGCTACCTGCCTACTCCTTTCCCCTGTTCTTGAGCTTCTTCCCATTCCCTTCACCACTTTGGTTCCTAATAACCAGAAGTTATTAGTAAAACTGTAGTGTGGTCACAGTTTTTAACTTAAGTTTTGCAGGTAGATGGAGCTATTACTTTTGTGCATCCAGAAATTGTGAGTCAGTTGTGCCTTCAGATCTCTCCTTATGTTTGTTGTTCTTTATTGATTCACGCTTTTTATGTTTTGATCTCCCTTATTTTAACATAGAATTGATAAAATTGTCTCTAAGAGGAGATATAAACCAATACTTATTTGATTCAAACTCAGTTTCTTTATGTTTTAGAAAAGCTTGTCCATCTTTTTTTTTTTAACCTCTATTTAAAGCTTTCCCTAAGGCAGAGAGAAGTACTGTGGGGGTGGGAAGCCTTGAAAAGGTGAGATTTTTTTTCTGCAGTTCCAATTCCACCAGGTTCAAATGAGTTTCTGTCAACCTAAGGCTTCTAGTACAGAGATGCTTTGATAAACACTAGGGCTTTGGATGCTTAAATGAGCCTTTAATCGTTTGAGGTTTTGTTTTTTTTCTCTAGTTGTAGCTGCTCTATAAGAACATATGCTTGTACTGTAGTTGCTTTTAAGTTCAGCAGTTTTCCTTTATCTGAACTGCTTCAACTTTATTTGTGTATTTTCCTGTTTTGCTTTTATGAGTCACAGTATCCAATTCTCTAAAGCATTATCTTGGTCTTTTATCTCTCTGTAAAGTGCTAGGTGATACCTTGTATGCAGGATGTTTTATTAAATTGAATTTGTTTGCTTTGTATTATACCACAGATCCTTTAGTCTCTGTAAATCTTATCCTAGGCAGGTCTGTCCTTCCCTCCTATCCCCTCACTCCCCTATCTTTTTACTCCAGATGTCTCTTGGCTGAGAGGCATTGCTCTTACACAGCTATTGTAAGCAGAGATCAGACATCTGTGACTTTGTGGTATTTCCCCAGCGAACACACTTGTGCTTTTTGTAGCTTGCTTCAGAGATACTTTACAGAGTGGAAAGTTCTTGAGCTTAGGCTAGAGATAGTGGTGGAGGCAGCAGCAGCTCGGAGCAAAGTCATATAGATGAAATGAAGTCTTCCTGAGAAGAGTGAAGGGGCCAGAAAAGATCAGTAATTGTAAACCTCTGTCCTAGAAAGGGCCTTGGAAGAAATGGCTACTGCAACCTTCCTGTGGCAGGCAGAATCTGAAGGCAGGTGTTTATTTACCAATAAAACATTTTCTTTGAAAAGTTAACCTTGCTGACTTTTTTTGTTATTATTATTCTTCTAGAATGGAACAAGGTAGGCCAAATCCTCCTTTGCTCTTCTGTATTTTTTTCTTAAAACCTTTTCATTCTCAGCAGCATTAGATGTAAGATGCCTTAAAACTACTTCAGTATTTTTAGGAACTACTTGAGCTTGAAAATAAAAGAAACTCAGCTTGATTCTACTGCTGAGTTTGTGGGTCTAAAATGTTCTTTGTTTGGGAACAGAGCAAATGTGCTACAGAATTTATGCAAGTATAAATGGAATTTATACAAGTATAAGTTGTTAAAAGGGAGACTACCTAATGACAGTGGCATTCAAAGGAAACCAGTGTCTTGCATTTAATTTTGGAGGAACATTATTTCTCAGTCTCTTGGTTATTACAATATGTCCTACAAAGCAGTTGCAAGACCACCTTATGATCTTTATTTTATGACTTTTTCGTATTTTTTAGAAAGAATACAACTTTAGGTTATAAAATAAGAAGTATCAGAGCTAAGTAAAATAGCGGAAAATCAAACTCCACCCATGAGCTTAAAATGTCGGAAGAAACAAGAAGTGGATGTTACTATTATCACCTGAAGAAAAATGGCTTGCAGTCTTATTCCAGTACCCTGCAAAAAAATGCTAGTAGTTTTTTTTAAAAAAAGAGCACTGCAGGGTTTTTTTGTAGGCCAGTTCTCCTCTTGTGGATGGAGCTGTGATGTGCTCATATAGCAGAGTTGTTTGAAATGTCCATCTACTCTTTTCTCTTAAATCAAGTGGACAATAACACAATGAAAAATATTTTCATATGTGATACTTCTGCTGTCTAAATATCAACTGCCTGATCAAACAGTTTGCATTCCCATGTTTTGTGTCGCTTTTTGAAAACAGCTCTATATTTCACTTGTTAAATTTCAAAAATGCTTTTGAAATGGAAATTAATCCCTAACTTAATTTAAATCTAAAATTGCTTGCATATCAGAACAGCCTTGTCTCCTTCAGGCATTTTATTATGAAATACCAATTAGGGACATAAACTTGTGAAATATACAAATCACATGGAATTCACATGTGCTATATAAAGAAAAACATGTGTGAATACCATAAAACTTATGCATTTCAGAAGCTAAAATGCCTGTCGTCATACTCCACGACCCCCTGCACTTGTCTTGTTCTCATTGGCTTGTCAAGAATACAAAAAGGAATTAAAAATATAAGTATTGTTTATACCAAAAAGGGAAAGTGAATCTATTGGGCATTTGTTAATCATCTTATGCTGCAAAGAGCTTGTGTAATTGTACCTAGGAGATAAATAGGTGCAGATTTTCCAGGTAAAAAGTGGTCTTTTGGGTTTCAGGCCAAACTTAAGCTGTTAAGGCCTGATGCCCCAAACAAGACACCGAGGAAATTTTGGGTCATGATAGTTTTACTGAGATTTCTATCCTCCCTCCATGAACCTGTCTTTTTTGTTTATTAAAGATTGTTCTTTGTGTGTCACAGTGAGGTGAAAAGAGGCAAAAGGATTTTATCTGCCTTCGTGTGATAGGCATCACCTTGGCTGTCATCTTGGGGATTTAGGCAGGGACATGAGTGCTCAAAACTTACATTTCTGAGTAAGTCTGTTACAGACTTGTATTTCTGTGGCGGTTTTTGTAATGTATTTAAGCATCGTGTAGTACTTCAATGAGTACTAAAATCTGAATAACAAATATCTTTTTTTGGTAACAACTAATCTCTGTCATGGTGCACTGCTCATACAAGTGAGTTATTATTCCATCTACGTAATTCCATACAAGCTACTACATATTACTTCATCTCTACCCTCTAATTTATATTACCTTTAAAAACACAGATTTAATTATAACAATTTTACTCTCAAGATTAAATATATACTTGCCTAGAGAACAAAAGATAATAGAATAAAAATCAGTTAAGCAAAATGTAAATTAAATTCAAGCTATATTGAAACTGAATGCAGTTCAAATAATCACAAAGAGAAGAGGGTAAGTACTTTGCTTATTGGGTTGGAGGAGAAATAAATACAATCAGTGACAGTCAAAGAGCTTTTGTATGTACAGTAAGATTTTGGCTAGATTAACATTTTAATTATTCTGTGAAGAAAAAAATATGTGAGATGAAGTTGCCTGCCTGAAGCAAAACCGAGTCTCCTACAGAATGGCAGAAGGGGGGGTTCCCACAGCCCCTTGCGGGGCACTGGCAGGTCCAGCCCCGATGCAGGGGGGTGCCGTTGGAGGCTGGCTGTGTTGGGCCTGGGGTGGGACTGCCCAACCTTGGGCACGGCAGAATCATCAATGTGACAGTTTTGTATCGGCAGAATCCTGAGAATGAGCAGGAGGGGAGGAGGGAGCCCAGTGAAGGCTTTGTCTGAGAGAACAGGGGCTTACTGTAGCTTTATGACAGGCCCTGCATGTCTGCTTGAAGGAAAAAAAAAAAGCCCATCATTGCTAACTAATTAGGGTTCCCATTCCCCTTCTAAACTGAAAGTCCCCAAGGATTAAGGTGGAAGTTGCTGCTTTTTTGTAGTTAAATAGGACCTGTTTCTGGTGCAGTGTTTTCCCTGGGGTGCAACAGATAGATTCTTGGTGTCGAGATGCATTTTTTTTTTTGGCAGTGACCGCAGCCCTCTGAAATAGCTGTCCTTCGTGCACAATAGGAGTGCTTCTTGTCCTGCCTCTGGGCCAAGCGTGGCAGCTGGACTTGGGTGGCAGCTCTGCTGCTTAACTTGGCTGAGCCCTTTGAAGCTCCTTGCAGGGTGGTGTGGGGCAGCTGCCTCTGGTGGGAGGACATCGGCTGCTCCTGAGCCGTCCCACCTTCTTGTGGCCCTTTCCTAGGGCAAGGCGTGTCCAGATCCTCACACCTTGGAGTGTAGTGCGAACTCCTCTAGTGCAAATGAGAAAGCCCTTTGTGTCTCAAGGCTTTAAGGATAAAGGGATGTCTTGGTACTGTGGTATAGGAAAAGAAGGGGGTGGGGGAATATCCCAATTTTAGCGTGAAAAGGGAACAGCCTAACACAAAGAAGGAATCTTTCTGGTATGTGGATCACAAGGCTCATGGGCATCAATGCCATTGCATCGGCACTTGCTTCAGGTTTGGATACAGGCTATTTTAAGAGCATCTGTCCTAAGTTTTGAAGAGTGGTTCTGTCTGGTGGTGGCTGGCAGCAGGTGCCTGGGGAAACAGAGGAAACAAGTAGGAATGATGCTTAAGAAGACTACCAGTTTTCAGGAGTGGGTCAGAGATGTCTTCAGAGGTGATGGCACCTTTGCACTTAGGGCTAAATGGATTTGTTTCTTAAATCTGTTCATTTAAGTGATTGCTTACTGACTATGTTTAAATGTTAGCATCTGCAGTAAGCAGGGCAATGAGTTCCCCAGTCCGGTTGCTTTTGTGAAATCTTTTGATTTCCTTGGTTTGACTCTGCTATCAGATAACTTCACTTGATATCACTATTTCTTATGTAATGTGAGACAGTGAATAGTAATTCCTTGTTCATCTTCCCATGTCATTACTGAGTTGACAGACCTGGTTACAGTGCTACTTTGTCACGATTCTTCCAGATGACAGCCTTAACCTGCCTAATTGTTCCTTGCACAGAAGTACCTCCGATCACCCACTCCACTTTCCCAAATATACAGCACACATTTTCAGAATGAGAGACCAGATCTATGCACAGTACTTGAGAGGAGGGTTGAGCTGAGTGGTGATATGCTGATTTGTTTTGTTTTCTGTTTTTCTTTTAACTCTCAAGCTTCACTTTTTTTAATTGTAATTTTGACCGAAACTGAGAGCTGAACTGATTCTGCAGCCTTTTGAGCACACACAGTAGTGACTCAGTGGATTATGTACCCAGTTAGGGTGACCTTTTTTGGCCTTAAATTGGAGCATGAGATGTGGGATAGGGTATTGCAAATCTGTGGTACTCCCATAACAGCAAAAAGGCTAATGGAATTGTGTTTGGGTCTGTTATAAACCCCAAACTTGCTGAAGGTCACCATAGCTCTCAAAATTCAGAGGGTGAGGGATCACATCTCAAATGTCCTTTCCTTCAGGATAAGGATTTGTGGATAATGGGGTATCTTCTGGAAGGCTGATACTTCAGAAAAAGGGGTTGAAAGGAGTCCTTCCAAAACTGTTACAGTTAGAGTCCAGAGGGTGCCTGGAGTTTGATAGCTGTCGAAGCAGACTTAATTACTAGGGCTATATGAAGGTGGGCGATTAGGATAGAAGCTGGTCTGTGCTGGAAAGGTAATGAGCTGCTTGTAAATAAACATGCTAAGGTGGGGGAAAGGATGAAGTTTTCCTGCAGGCAGTTGTCTTTATTGGAGGGAACTTTCCTTTACAACTCGGATCTCAGCTGTCTGTTGCATGGGTGATTGGAGATGATAAAGACAATGCAAAAAGCTGTTAGAGCCCAGCATGAGTTGGGAGGAGTTTTACCAAAAGTGGAAACCATGTTTTCCAGGTAATTATCAATCTATGAACCTGCTAAGCCGGTCATCATACAGATGTTTTACTTTAGCTTATAATGTGGTATGATAGTCAAAAGAATCTAGTTCAGATCTGCCGAGAATAGTTTCTGAAGCCAGAGAAATATTATGTGACAATATAGGTTTGTTTTTTCCTTTACGTTACTATTTTAATACCATCTTTACCCTGTTGATATAATCAATAGCTACAAATACACTTTGATCTTTTTATTATACAGCTGCAATATGATTTTTAAAAAGTTCATATTTTATAACACCTAACCTGGAGGGCAACAAAACCTGTTTTGTTAATTCAAACCAAAAACCCTGGAAAAAATGTCTGCCTTCTAATACTACTTTTCTTCTGTTAATCTTCACACTTCGCAAAGATAGCAGTGGGAAGGATTCACACAGTTAATTCAATCCTGCCTATCTGCTGGTTGCTGTTTTGGCTAATGCATTAAAAATTTACTTGTATATGATTCCTTCTAGGCTGCTATTTATTAATGGATTAAGAATGGTCTTTTGAAGTGAACACCATGTATGCAGCAAACCATTGTTCCGTTCTTTTTCATTTAAATTGAAGAAGTGCTCTTAGCCTAATTCTTTGAAGGTGTTTGGATTCAAACATTCAGTTTGAGGTATTGCTGTACTACCTTTTTTTTTTTTAATAATAATATGCCCTGGAAACAAACCAAACAAATTTTGAAGGTTTTCTTTTACCGTTTTATATGAAGGTTCTCTTCTTCAAAGACAAAACTAGCTGAGAAACAGGTAACGCTTGTTGTGCACAGCCTCACGGCTCTGCTACATGATGTGCACGGTCTCTACAGCTCTCTGCTGTAGCAGCAATGCTGCTGTGGGAACCTGTTCTGCTCCTGTGCCTGGAGAGCAGGGGTGGCTTGGCTGTATCTGCACCGTGCCCACTGGGATGGATGTGCAGCCGTAACAGCTGCCTCTCTCTAGGCCCTGCTGGTAGGGAGGTTTCTGGGCCAGTTTTGAGATGGGTGTTCTTGGAAGGAAACCTGGCAGTCTTCTGGTGCTGGAAATCCTCTAAAGACACTTGTCTGCAGGAGAGGTGCATCCTAGGCTCCCATCTGCCCCTGTGGTAGGAAAGGAAGATGGTGCTAGAGCTTTCCTAGAAGCATTGGCACAGATCTGGGAGGTCTCTGTTGCTGCAGCAGGTGAAAGATGGCAGCTGATGTAGGTTTTGGATAGGTAGGTTTGCAGGTAACTGTTACTTACCTTCAGCATGTTGTGGGGATTTTCACTGCTTGTTGTAAGAAGACAAGTAACATGTCAGAGCACCAGTAGTGTCCCAGGCTTATTTGCCTGGCAGACCTTTTGTATGAAGTCAGTACATCCAAATAAATGATTAGAGTAGTAATAAACTCTGTATGCACTGAGCCCAAGAACTACCATCTGGTGTTCTTTAAGGGTCACCATTCCCAAATGATACTTAATACTCCTCCTAGTTCCTACTAGGTGATCATGGTGACTCACATCATGACAAGGAAATGAGAATAAGAACAGCAACAGGATGAGGAAAACCAGTTCAGCGGAGCTTGGTTTAGCCTCAGATTTTCTGTTAACAAGCTATATTGCATACTTGGCTGATGCATTCATAGTGCAATGAAAAGCATCAAAAAATAAGTCAGTAGAAGTAGAGCAATAAAAACCAGGTTTCATGTGAGTGGAAACTTCCTTTTTGTAATTAAATACTACACATAGCATTTTTGTGTGCTGGCTTGAAGAAAGCATAAGAAACCTGTGGGAAGGGCTGAGATGAGGCTGTCCTTACCCCAGGCCTGTATTTGCTCCATGCCTAAATCAAGCCTCTTGGGAAAAGGGGGGGATGGGGGGGTTTGGCAACTTCTATAATGTGCTTCGCTTTCTGGATGTGTCTCCTGACTACATGGCATAGTGACTGTTTGAATGCATAACTCTTGTTACAACTCTGCATTATTCACAAAGAGAAAAAAGTGTCGTTTATTTCTGCTTGGTACATTCAGTGATAACCTGCCATCATCATAATCTTTTTTCTGTGGATTTCTGGAAGCTTTTTATTTATTTTTGCTATTAAATAGATCATTTCTAGTGATGAAATGCACTAAAGATCTGCAATTTCTTCTTAAAGGGCAGGTTCAAATGCTACAGCTGATAAAATTTTGTGGCAAAGAACCATTGATTTGTTTTAGCAGTATGAAATTAGAGCTGAAAACAGTATGTTTAGCCTGCCATGTAAGGAAAGAATTGATTGATTAATCACTAAAGAAAAAGTCAGTGCTAGGAGTACAACTGCGCCCTACCCCTAAATAAGATCATTCAGACTGAAAATACGGGACAACTTGATGGGTACTCATTGCTATATTCACTGCAATACTCCATCAATACAATTAAACTGAAAATGAGGATTTAAGATTGAAGTTTTTATCACTCCTTAGAAATACAAGGCAAAGGGTGTAAAGCCAGCATCTAAGTACTATGCAGTGGAAGTGGGCTGGCTACTTAAGTTTTTACCTTGATTTCTGTTTTGCTTCACTGTACCAGAAAATATTTTGATCTATGTGGAAAGCTTCATTAAAAATGTTTAATTTTTCTTTACCAAAACTGCTCTCTGTATCATCTGCTCCCAAGTGGAAAATTCATTCTGTGTTCATCAAAAGATGGTTATGGATGGAATGGCATTGCTGAGCATGGTTGACCATGCAAGGGATGAGCTGTGGGCTGCTGGAGCAGCGGTGGCTTGAGGAGGCCCTCTGTGTTTGCTTCTCCTTGCTTTCTGTGAGCAAAAAAAATCTGCACTCATCTCTGCAGCGTCTGCGTTGTGCAAATCTGCAGTCCTGATTGTAACTGAAGCATTTACCCAGCAAGTAAAGGTATTGCATAGGTGATAGTTTGCCATTAGCTGTCAGAACAGATATAAAAGCATTTACACCAGCGCTTCAAAGCTGCGATGAAAGAGCTGTTTCCAATTCAGACGTGAGACACACAGGCTTCTTATATTTGCTCAGTATTCCCAGTCTGCCATTAGACTGTGGCTGCTCTATGCAGTCTGTTTTGATCTGCTCCCATCTGTTCCAATCTGGTGGGTTTTTTTCTGAAAAATGAAGCTGGTGGTGTGTGACTGTTGCAAAGGCAATCAATACTGAAGCTATAAAAGTGTTCTGCCTGGTAGGGACGGAGTGTGCTCTTACCACGCTGCTGCGTTTCTTCCATTCATTAACATGGCACAGGTAAACTGCACCATGGGCTGTTGGCACAGACCTCAACTGACAGTAAGAGGCAGCTCCAGCAGATCTGCCATTGTACATGAGGACAAATCAGAGGCTCCCTGCTGTATTTCATGTTTTGTGAGGGGACTTGGTTAGTAAGAACAGATACTGGTGGTGCATGAGTGGCAGGAAACCTGTATTTGGGCAATAGTAGTAAATGGCCAACTGAAAGAGGAGGGGTGTACTGACTAGAGTCCCTTGACAGTCTCTCCTGGGTCTGGTACTGCTCAGTATTTGGGTTTTTTTGTGAATTAATTGAATAAAGGAATAGAGAGTATACTTTAACAAATTAGCACACAATACTAAACTCAGAGGGAATAGAATTCTAAACAAACTGGATGAATTACAGAAGGCCACGCACATGCCCTCCAAAGCATGCAGTTGTATTGGCATGGCAGACTCGCACTTCTACCTGTTGAACTGCTAAGAACAGCGTTTATGCAGACATGGGATAGAGAATAGACCTTCAGAAGAGAATGCGGGAGTTACTGTGTTCTGTTCACTTGAGCCTCAATGCCAGCAATGTCAAACTTTTGTGAAAAATACTAACACTGCTAGGATGTATGAGGGAGACTTATTTTTCTGCAAGGAAGGAGTTGTCACCCCCCACTCTGCTTGTTATACTCTAGGCTGCACCTAGCAGTATTGCAGCTAGTTCAGGCTCCAGTCTGACAGCAAGTTGCAAACCAGGCAAAAGTAGGCTGGAGAAAAGCAGAGGGTGATCAGAGGTAGGTGAAATGTGATGTTGGAGGGCTTGGAAGACCTGTTTGCATAGGCTTACAAAGATAAAATTAAAGGAGGGGAGATTTGGAGGTGACATCAGCTCTCAGATGCAAGAGAGATCTGTGAGGAACCAGGGGGTGATCTGCTCCGCTTCACTTGTCTAGGGACCAGAAGTAAGGCGCTGGAGTTTCTGCAAGAAAGACTTAGCCAGACACTGGGGGGAATATACTAGCTTATCACTAGGACATGTTTGGTTTTGTTTTTTAAAATAGAGGGTTTGGCTCTTGGATCATACTGTAGACACTGAACCAGAAATCATAGAATTGTCACAGAACAGCCCAGGTTGGAAGGGACCTTGAAAGATCATCTGCTCCGACCTTTTGTGGGAAAGGGAGCCTGGATGAGATTATCTAGCACCCTATCTGTTTGTGTCTTAAACTGCCAGTGGTGGTGACTCTACCATGTCCCTGGGGAGGTTGTTCCAGTGAATGATTGTTCTGACTGTAAAAAAATTTTTCTTTATATTGTCATGAAAATCATAATGTAGGTCTATCATGTTATGGACCTATGGCTTGTCTAACCCTGCCTCTGAAGTAGCAGAAAACTGAATGTCTTCAGATGTAAAAAGAAGAGAGTATTTTCTGGGGTGGGGGGGAGAAATTAAAATTTTTGTAAAACATGTATTGTCTAGTAGGGACTTTAGAATTGTCTGTCTTTTGCTGCTGTCTTGCTGAGCAAACTTTCCTACCAGCTAATATATGTCAAAGCCCTTACATGGCATTGGGAGGGAAAGGACCCACAGGTTACTGCGTTAAGCTTCAGACCTAACTTTGGTAGACCATGAATATTTCCATCTGTTTTAGCAGTAGTTTAGATTTTGACCAGGTATATTTGAGAATACCAATATGTACTACCATGGAATGTACATAAATACTGCTTATTTCTGTCTTTCAAATATTCATATTAATGAGTACTGTATTCCCCTGTATTAAAATTATACATCAATATTCTGACATAGTAATTACTGCATGTGTGATATATTTGAATATTTGTCATTTTCCAACTTTAGGCTTTGTAAAAATTGGTGTTTTTTGAAAGCTGCTTACAGTAAACCATTCTTTTAATGAAGCTGGCCCAATGAGAAGGTAGCAGTGGAAAGCAATTAAATGACACTGTTAGGCAGAGATGACAAAGATGGATCAAACTGTTCTGATAAGAATACTGATCAACTGTGCTACTTGCTGAAGCTTAGATGTTGCTTTTGTAATCTTTATGGGACAGGTACCCTCACTTTGGAGTAATTAAGTGCTACAGCGTGCAGGCTACTATGTGAATTGTAATCTGCAGACTAATGTGCACCTAAATTAGTAATTTAGTAGGTTATGAATATAGGAAATATTTGGCCATGATTATGAGTAATTAATGCAAAGCTGCATTGGCAATGTCCACCCAGTAATTAATCCTTATTGCTTTGTGGCAGAATGTTTCAGGCTGCCTCTGGGAGGGAATTTGAAGAAGAGAGTCAGAAGGACAAACCCTACAATTGTGAGGAGGTCCTGTAGACTGATGGCTTTGCCAACAAACTGTTGGTTAATTGGATAAGGGGATGCATCGGTTGAAGCTGGAGGCCTTTTTATATAGGAAGAGATGTATGTCATGCTGAGGGCTGTGAAGGCTGCAACTGGAGCAGTTGCTGCTCCAAGGGAAGATGGAAAAGTGAATGTGTCTGTGATTTGAATGTTAAGGTGCCTGAAGTTTAATTCTAACCAGTGTCAAATATAACTGGCTGCGCATATGTACCTTCTCAATTTTGCCTCACCTGCCCTCTCTTTGGGCCCCTCACTATGAGAAAGACCTTGAGGTGCTGGAGTGAGTCCAGAGAAGGGCAGTGAAGGGTGTGGAGGGTAAGTCTTACGAGGAGCAGCTGAGGGAGCTGGGGTGGTTTAGCCTGGGGAAGAGGAGGCTGAGGGGAGACCTGATCACTC
Organism: Cariama cristata; assembly: GCF_000690535.1. Taxonomy (NCBI): domain Eukaryota; kingdom Metazoa; phylum Chordata; class Aves; order Cariamiformes; family Cariamidae; genus Cariama; species Cariama cristata. Next base: position 156,609 of record NW_009629916.1, read on the forward strand.
TCTACAATGACCTGAAAGGAGGGTGTAGCCGGGTGGGGGTTGGTCTCTTCACCCCGGTAACTAGCGATAGGACAAGAGGAAACGGTCTCAGTTGTGCCAGGGGAGGTTCAGGTTGGATATTAGGAAGAATTTCTTCACTGTAAGAGTTGTTAGGCATTGGAATGGGCTCCCCAGGGAGGTGGTGGACTCCATCCCTGGAGGTGTCCAAAAAAATGTTTAGATGTGGCGCTTTGAGTTTAGTGGACATGGTGATGTTCGGTATATGGTTGTACTTGATGATCTTTGAGGTCTCTTCTAACCATAATGATTCTATGATCATCAGTGCCTAATAGTCAGGTTCACAACGTCCATTAACCACTTGCAAAGAATTAGACTGTTTTTCTGTTGTTAACTGAGCAAAACCTCAGGTACTTGCTGTATCCTTTGCAGCTGTTTTGGCAGGGTGAGGCACTGGTGGCAAAAGAGGGGAAGAGCACGTTGGAGATGGAAATTGGGGATCTGTGTAAGAAGGAATTGGGACATCTCTACATGATTTCAAGAAGTGTTTCTTGGGACTGGTCTTCTCTGGACAGTGGAACCAGTCAGGCTGGGAACAGAGCGAAAGCAGTCTGAAAGGCTCCACGCTGGGATTAGCGAGGCCTCGTGTGCCTCTGCAGCATGGCTCTGCTGCACCCAAACCGGTGCCAGGGACTGCAAGGAGCAGCTCTGAACCTCGTGGCACGATGCTCCCTGCACACTGCTGTTACAGAGAGCTTTATTGTTTGCCTTTGGTGGTGTTGCTGGGTTTTTGTTATGTCCACATGGCATGAGCCAGACTAGCACTTCAATAAGACGTAATGAGTTCTGGAGCATTGTGTTGTCCCTTGATCGAGCAGAGGCCAGGATCAGGTGCTACAGACCCTCCCTGTGCACTTCCCTTGCTTTCCAGGCACTTCACACCCGAGTCCTACCTTTGCTGTGCAAAGGTCAGTGCTGTGGTGCTGACTAGTTCTCTCTCATTTTTGCTTTTTTAGTCTCCCATTTGTCACAAACCGCTTTTTATCCTTGTACGTAGGTAGGTCACGGAGGCTTTCTTGGTGTGTTTGTGTCGGCGGAGCTCCCTTGCAGAGGTTGACAGGGGAGGATTTTCTGCCAGAGCTGTTCTGCACCATGAGCAGGGCTGTGATGTGCTTTCACCACCAGTGTGATTAAGAATGTTAACCTGACCCCCATAAAAGCACAGAAATGAATTGGCTCCCATTTTAAGAATCTACTTGAAGTGAGGAAGAAAATATTAATGAATGTTGCTGCCATTTTCCCTGACCTCAAGAATGGTACAGGCAGGATTGTTCCAGAGGGTTCTAAAACATCCCCAAATACACTGTGAAATCAATTAAAAGACATAAATTTGGTTTTAAAATAAAGATGCTTATCTGATTCTTAGGAATAATTCTTAAATTGAGTTATACCAGGAACTGTCTTTGTTTTCTTGGAGTAATAGCTGAAGAAAAATAAGAAATTTTGAATTGTGATTGTTCTTTTCTCTGTGTGAAGCTCATAGAAATAGTTAATGGTTTGCTTGGAGGATTCCCTTGGAAAAATATTTTTAAAAGTTTGTAACTTATCAAGGCTGTTTACAGATATGATTTGAATCATGGTCTATGCTTCCCCCCCCCCCCCCAAGACTTATCCTTTTTTCTTTGACAAGACCTTGTTTATTTTACTTAATCCCTCTCAGCTTTCAATATTTGTGTTTTGCTCATTCTAACATACTTGACTCCTTTTGCAACAGCTGTGTTGAAGGGCTTTTTTAAGCCTTCTGCTCTATTTTTCAGAACTGCTTATCTTCCTCTCCCCCTCTTTTATGTATTGAGTTAGACAAACTATGAATTCCTTTCTGACTAGAAAGGAAGATCCCAGACTTAGAAGGCACCAGATGGTGGCACTGGTCTTTCACATCTGACAAGTTGGGATTGTGCAGTAAAATGTGTTTTCTGCAAGTTGTACTGTATGTCATCCTGTTTATTTTTTTCTCCTTCAGACTGCATAGTTGGAATGAGGAAGGTGACATACTTTTATGCTTATCTTTAGAGAATGCCTAGAGAAGGTGAGATGTGTATCTACGGAAGAAGAAAGGATAAGCCTTGGCAGTATCTGAGCATCGCTAATACTGTTATTTTCTGTATTTGTATCATGCCATTACATTTCAGTTGAAATGTAGAGTGGTTTGGATGCCAGCTTATACTAGGTGATGCTGTAGTTCTGATACTTAAAATCAGACATGTACCTTCTATTCTCAGTCTTCACTGAATCTTACTGCATGTGTAGTTTTTAATAGCTACTTCTTTGCTGAATGTAGCAGATACTAGCTCTACAGTGATGTTATAGTTAGTTGCTTTATATTCCTGAAATCTTCACTTTGGTATTTTCAGAGTATGTTTAACAGTATTCTATTTCTCCTCTTTAAGGAGGAATGGCCAGAGAAATCTATATTTGAAAGAGAGAACAAAGTCTTGAATTCCATATGAAATACTTTGTGAGAGAAATGCTAAAAGACAGAAAAAGGCACTGCTTGCCCCTGGAGATGAATCCTTGTGGTCTGTGCTGTGATTCTTTCCTGTTTGGGCACAAACCGTGTGAGGGAAGAGACAACCTTCAGCTGTGAAGGTGGATGCAAAGTGAGAACGTATGTAAAGGCTGATTACAAACAGCAAACACAGAAATGGCTAAATTCTTTAGCAGCATTGCACGGTGTGAAAATGAGTTGATCTGTCAGTATTGCCCGTTACAGTCCAGGGGCTCACACAGCAGCTGTAACATAAGCTGTAACCAGTGTTACATGAAAACAGGACAGCAGAAAATTTGCTGACCGTCTGTGCTCCCCCACAATCTGCAGAGCAAACCTTTGCTCTGCAAAGTGTCCCAGCACTACCAAAGAGGCAGGACATGGGACCTGCAGCCTTGGGTTTCACCCACAAAGGGAAGTGGGCTCCAAACCCTTAAGGTGTGTTTCTCAATGATGCTGTCAACACACCTTGTCTTCATGGAAGCTAAAATTCTGGTGACTCAAGCAAAGGCAAGGTGAATTGGAAAGGTTCAGATGTCATGCTCAGTTTTGAGTTCAGGAGAAGTGAACTGCCTTCCAAAGCCATCTGTAAGCATTGCTTCAAGTTTTGTGTGGGTTTTTTTTTATTATGTCTTGACTAAAGTGATAGTGAATGTTTTAAAGTCATCATAGTCTCTACACTGTAAAAAGAAAAAGTTGAAATGCAGTTGACTTCATGTAGCATGCACTCTTTCTTCATGTATCTTTGGGGGATTTAGGCTTCCTACCTATGCAAGATTTAGTCCACATCTGATCTGTCACAGCTCTAGTGCATAGTCCTGTTTATTTTAAAACTTTGACCCTCACTCTGAAATCAGTTGGAGATTTCTCACTGAATTACTGGGCTGAGATTTTACTTTTTTTGGTGTTAAGTCTGAAAAAGCCAGAGAAGCTCCCATTTGCCCCATAAGACACAATTGTTACTTATGTATCGATGATCATAAAAGAAACCAGCAAACACTAAATGGATGAAATGACTAATGAGTATGTTATTCTTTTGGAAAGTTTGCTGTTGAGTGCATGCTAGGAAAGGTTGGTGATTTTTTTTTACTTGAATATGTTTCAAAATTTCAGTCTGAAGAAAGTATAGACCGTGGATCAAAATAGAGCCTGAAAGTTGCAATGTGAAATTACAGGATGTCTGCATAAATAATGTGTACTTTTCAACTGACAGAACTTAATAGCAGCTCTTACACGTTTTCTGCTTTCTTAGCAGCATCTGGCATTCTGTAGAGTCAAGCCGTTATCAGACACTTGAAAAATAGTTTTTCTACTTTTACCATATTCTCACAGCTTACTTTCCTTTTTGTCCCCTAACATGATCTCAGCAGCGAGCAGTTAGGAGAAAGAATAGTGATTCTTAATTCTGTTTGTGACATTATATGGCCTGTTCACAAGCTTCAGTCCTGACAGATGGCACTGGTTTGCAATGTGAATGGCATTAATACTGAATGGACCTGTTTGGCCTGAAGTAAGATTTAGTGGCTTATAATTTCTTAGTTGTTTGGTTTTGTTTTGTTTTCCTTGCAGAGAAACGCAGCCATTCTAAACTGATCCTGTGCTAGGAGCTGCCCTTTTGACTTAAGTTAAAGTACTTTTATAATTGGAAACTTGTAAAAGTAAGATCTGTGGTTACTGTTTTTTGAGGTCATTAAACTTTTGTCAATGCACAGTTGTTGCATCATCTTATTGCTCTTGTGTTGACTAGGATACATAGGGATCAAAGTGAGTATAAATGAAACCAGGGAACTTAAGTTGTGGCTTACTGCTGTTGCAAATAATTATTTTTAGAGTTACTGCTTGCATTCCTCACTGTTGATTCAGAGTGTTAGCGGTTATTTTTGAGACGCTGTGATGGTCAGGTGTGGTGCAGGGAAAAGCAAGCATAACATCGTTCTTTCAAAAGGGGAACAAAACCCGCTAGAATGTTACTTACCTCCGTAACCTGGAAGAATTCATCTCTGTCAGCACTGGTAAGGTGGGGAGATAAGTAGTAGCCCACACTGACACGATTTATTCTTGGTAAACTCATCCGACTTCCTTCTAAGCAGAAAAATAAGACTTTGCTATGGGAGAACCAGGGGCAGTAACTTTTAGTAAAGCTTTTGACATCCAAGGTGAGCTTCTCTAAAACCAGCAGTGGCGACCTGGAAATACTCATGAAATAACTACAGCTAGACACAGATTTAGCTGAATACCAGTACATGTTTTGGTGTGTGACCCAGCTGGCAAGTCTATAGAGTGGTACAACAGATGAGTTGAGAAGTGTAACTGAGACAAATGAAGACAGAAGGTGGAGGAGTGGTTGGGTGGGGAGAGGATGCCCAAAATGGATTTTGAAAGCAGAACAGTCTCATTTGTTCCACCTATCTGTAGTGATTAGAACAGAAAGTTTAAAAAGCCAAACTTCAGCAATAAAGATGCAAGATAGAGGTTGAGATCTTCCTAGCAGTAAGACAGCACAAAGACAGGGTGCATGGGAAGGTGTGGACTCTCCACTGTCTGAAATCTTCAAGGGTAGATAAAAACCTGTCAGTAAGGATGTCCTTTCTAACTCAAATTTGGTGATAGGAAACAGAGAGGCTATATACTGCCTTCTAAGGAAATCGCTAGTAGAGCAGAAAGCAAAGATTTAGGAGTCTTTTTCTCATTTGTTTATAGGCAAATTCCATAGGTATTTAAATAATATGGAGTAAGATGACTGTGAAGGGGGAATTGAAACAGCCCACAGTTTAGTCTGTCTTGAAAAGAAAATGTTTATGAACCTTCTTTGCTTTAAACAAGTCCCTGAAGCAAATTAATGTTTTGAAGTGGTCTCTGCTTAAAAACAGATCACAAAATAATTCTGTCAGAGGGAGTATTCTGTCATTGTGTGGGGTTTTTTTTTTTCCAAGAACAAAGCAATTTGCAGATAAAAGGATTCCTGAAATAAGGTATTTCTCTGCTTTTTATTCCTGCAAGACAGACATTAGTTATATTGCATATAAGGTGATTGTGGTTCTGTTTGCTCTCTGTTACCCTTAATACTACCAGTATGTTATGCCTTGTTCAAAATTTAGTCCGAGGAAAGGGACATAATACTTGAGCTCATCGTATACCCTATTTTAGAAATGCTTGCATGTATGGTGATTCACTTGTGACTTCTAGGCATGATCAGTTTTGCATCAGGTTGTAAGTAGGTAGGTAACAAAACCAGCGTTTTTTCTTTGCACAATTACTGATTTTTGGCTGCCCAGTTTATGTAGTGAGTTACTCAACTGAGGGCAGTAGTAAAAATAGCAGTTTTAATGCCTGCAGTCTGAAAAACCTCCAGCTCTTGCATTTTCACTGGTGAATGCTTGTTTATCCCATTCAGGTATGCTTCATTACTTTAGGTACAGTTTAAAAGCAGCAAGCAAGTCAGTGTATCATTGTGACTTAAATGGAGAGAAAATGCTGGAAGGCTGATAAGGGGAGGGAAAGGAGAGTATTTCTACTCTAATAGTGACAAATGTAATTGCTAATGTTGCTACTGCGGGCACTGTAACCTGAAACTTGTTGGGAGAAGATGCCAGGGAAATGGGCTGTGCTTTGACCTCATCCAGAACAGTCTGGGTATAATTGGTTGTTGCCCAAGTTTTTTAGTGGAGGAGGTGTGTGGCACTTCAGTTTTCTCTGGTGCTTGTGCTTTAACTGCTTTTTTGACTCAGATGTTAAACGTTAGCTCAGCTGTTTCATGAATTGCTGCCTGAAAGTATGGCAGTTGGGGCCTGCTGTCAATACCAGGTGGTGATCAGGAGGGTGAGGAGGTGCATCTTGCAGGTGCCCCAGGGGACAAAGGCTCCAGTCTGGAGCATTTCTCTGCAGGGCCAGTGGATACGTTCAGTTTCTTCAGTCTCATTTACAGTCACAAGAAGCGTTAACTTGGGAGCATTTTGATCAGCATGTACTTAGTTTGGAGTGTAAAGCTATTGCTCTGTCATGTAACAATAAGACGAGTGAATATAGGATGATGTGTTTTGGTTTCCAGGTGGGAAGCTTGAGTGTGTGTTACGTTGAACCTATCTCCCTAGTTTACCTTCACCCATCTATAACACTTGGGAAATGGGTTGTGCTGTCTGCTGGACATGACCACATGAAGTCTATTTGTTTTATGAACACTTGATGCAATTTTAAGATTCTAAGAAAATGTCTCCAAAAAGATATCATATGAAAATCGATAGTTCTTCTCTATGTCATCTTGTTTATGAGCTAGAAGCAGAAAGAGGGTTCACTGGAGCAGGGCTAAGATCAATAGCTCTATGAATTTTGATTGGACCTTCTTTTACTACTAGCTGAGTGCTGTCTGCTTTTAACCATGTAAGAGTAAAATACAAGACCCTTTGGCTACTAGTGACTTCTCCATCCTTCAGTCCCGTCAGAGCCACTTGTGGACTATCATAAACAGAAAGTGGAAAGAAAGGAATTGAAGAGTAACTTGATTCTTACTACTGTCACATAATTCCATTTAAAAACTTTTCCACCATTTTGTTTTCCTGTTTAAGCTTGGTTAATATATTCCTATTTTTACTGTCACTTTATCTTTGCATGTCATCCTTATTTCCAGTCTAAGTGAGTTTTCCTGTATTTTTCCCCCCACTTTACACATGTATACTTGGTATCACCTTACTTTACAATACAATTCTCATGTATGCAGCAAGCTAGTAAAATCACCTTCTTCATGAATGCTCTATGGCATGTGGGGATGATCATAAACTATGTCCATATTTCCTCGTAAAGAAATGGTCTTCTTGCTTTCACTTATCCTTCTCTTACTCTGTGTTTGCAAATGACAGTGGCCAAAGTGCTTTTGTTTATGCATAATTTTTCAGCCACCCATATCAAAAAGCTCTTCTGAAATGCTCTTAGTAACATTCCCATGTCCTTTTGTTTTCATCCCCTATAAGTCTGCAGAACCAGTCTCTTGTTCTTCCAGAAGTCTCAGTGGGATCACTGCTACTGTGTTTTCTCCTTCACAATCTGTGTCTCAAGTCCAATATAATTTAATTTGTATGTTGTCCTATGCTTTTCCCAAATTCTCTTAGTGAAGCAATTCTGTCTGCTGGCAGCATGTGGATGTTAATGGGAGGGAGACCCTTGACAGCATGTAAAACAACTCTAGGACCACTTAACTCTTCTGCCAAGGGTCCCAACCTCCAGGTTTACTGTGCTTAGAATTTTGTCATCCATGAACTGGTGGTTAAGGGGTGTGCTTATTCTTTCCTCTGCCTGCACAGCTGGAACCAGGTCTAATCTGAGGTGACCATTCCCCAAAAGTCCACTGCAAGAGGAGTGATGTGGAGTTACCTGCTCTGTCTGTTCCCTGCAAATTTCCACCAAAGAGAAAGTTTTACCCACTGACACGATCTTTATGAACAAGGCTGGTGCCAGGTTGCATTTTTACAGTGCCTACTAGATAGCAGATAGGGTGCTACTTCTTCAAGGATGTCTGACTATTGAAGTAGTGATGGGATTTATCAGAATATGATTTTTCATTTTGTTTTGTGGGGTAGGTTGGTAAGTGTACTATCCTGCTGATTGTGATAACATTTAGCATTTTTTCTTAAAAGTCACACAATAGTGTACTGACTTGCGTGGTATTTTTCCCAGTGTATGAGAGACTCCTCTGAAAAGGAGAGGATCTCTTTTGTACCTGATGAGGACACATTCTAGTCAGAGACTGTTTTATGACTACGTAAAATTCCTCTCTTATTTTCATTGAAAACACAACTGCTGACATTTTGTGCTGTTCTTGTAAAAGGCACAGTACAGAAGTTACAGCCAGGGATGGGGGGAAGTGGGGCTGTCATGGCTCCTGTTTTCTGTCCTGCTCTAGAGGATGCTGTAGAATTGGTGGAGGCTTGAAGGTAAAACAGATGAATTTGGGGACTTCAAAAATGTAACGCAGCCCATTGTGACAGCTTTGCAAGTCATGATCAAAAAATGTCTGTGATGCTGTTGTTGAGATCTTTTATGGCTCAAGTAGTCTTCCACCCCTGCCCCCCGACAGCATCCTGACTTGTGCCAGCCATCACACTTCTCTCTTTAACGGAAACTGGGGCATATCAGTACCTTTGTACTGCTTAAACTGTTCTGCCAGATGAGTTGGAGCCTGGGTAAAGCTCTGGCTTGGGGTGCTTAAATTCATCTGTTTGAGCTTGTTTATGGGAGTGTACATAGGAAAAAAATGCAGCCAAATTGGAGATACTCCAGTGTTTCTGAACCATCCTTAGGCTGTGGCAACTGCAACAAAATGATTTATCTTACTGGCTTTTTTTCTCAGGTTTCTTACTAGTGAAGTACTGTCTTGGGTGCATCACCCAGCTGATGTGTCTACAAGGGCTCCTGGACCAGAGCTGGTTTGGGGCTAGTGCTGTGTACAGGGCCAGAGGGGTTCAGGTCTGTATTAATGTACTCTGTACCCAACTGTACAGATATGTAAGTGTTCTACATAAAGTGCAGTTGAGATTTCAGGGCTTATGTACAGATTTTTCATAGAAAAAAATGAGACTTGTACAATTACAATAGTTTACGTAAAGTAATTGGATGGGAGAAGCACAGCAGCATGCAATAGCAAAATTGCTCAGAGGAAGGGACGTATTTTGTTGTTTTGGTAGAGCTTTGGCTCAGCGATTGCTGAGTTCTGCAACATGTATTCAGTCCTGCTCTTTGTCACAGAATCAGAAAGGTTGGGGTTGGAAGTGTCCTCTGGAGATCATCTTGTCCAACCCCACTGACAAAACAGGTTCACCTACAGCAGTTGCACAGGAAGGTGTCCAGGTGGGTTTTGATTATCTCCAGAGGAGGAGACTCCACAACCTCTCTGGGCAGCCTGTTTAGTGCTCTGACATCTTCAAAGTACAGAAGTTCTCCCTCATATTCAGATGAAACTTGATGAGTTTCAGTTTGTGCCCGTTGCCCCTTAACCTGTTGCTGGGCACCACTGAAAAGAGTCTGGCATCATCCTCTTGACACCCACCCTTAAGGTATTTATAAGCATTGATGAGATCCCCTCTCAGTCTTTGCTTCTCCAGGCTGAACAGACCCAGTTCCCTAAGGTTTTCCTCATCAGGCAGATGCCCCAGTCCCCTCATCATCTTCATTGCCCTCTGCTGGACTCTCTCCCGTAGTTCCTTGTCTTTTTCCAACTGGGGAGCCCAGCACTGGATGCAGCACTCCAGATGTGGCCTCACCAGGGCAGAGCAGAGGGGGAGGAGAACCTCCCTCGACCTGCTGGCCACACTCTTCCTGATACACCCCAACATACCATTGGTCTACTTGGCCATGAGGGCAAATTGCGGGCTCATGGGCAACTTCTTGTCCCCCAGGACACCCAGGTCCTCCTTTGCCGAGCTGCTCTCCAGTCGGTCAGCCCCCAGTCTGTACTGGTGCATGGGGCTATTCCTCCTGAGGTGCAGGACCCTACTCTTGCCTTTCTTAATTTTAATTTTATCAAGAAAATTAGAGTTTATATTCTAAAAACTTTATCTGCTAGCAGTTCTTCAAAATACATAAGTAGAAAAGTGATTCATTTTTTATATTTGTTTCCATCAGATCTCTTTGCAATGCATATCTAGTCTTCCATCTACTATCACGCCAAGACTACTTTTGGCATTACTGCTTTTCAATTCAAGGCATCTCATTGACTGCACATTTTGGATAATTTTTCACTGGATGTATTTATCAAGTTTCAGGCCAGAGGCTCTTGTAGAGTTATAAGCCTCTTAAAGGAGGGAAAGTGCTGACATAGCCTTAAATTGTAGTATGGCAAATGTTACACTATAATTACCTTTATCTATCATCAAACTCCCTTTCAGAGGCCTGGCTGTGTGCCGTGGGCCTCCTGATGGAATGCTCCATTACACTGAGATTTTTCATCGAGGGAAAAACTCTAAAGCAAAACATGATAAAGTACTTTTATAAAAGTAGTCTCAGTGACAGGGTGGTGAGAAGAAAAGAGAGGGTGGTGAGTAGCAGGAGGAAATATTTTGTGGTGTTAGTGGTAGATCTGTATTGGAAAGAGTACAGATTTTTTTCTTTTTCCCTATCACCGTGTCTCAACCACATTACTACTTGTCTTCCAGATGCTTTGAGAAGTCAACATTTAGCATGAGCTGTGAAATTTAAGCAAATAGTATGTGTATTTTTACTATGCACTTGAGTATTGGACAAAGATGTTCCAGCTGGCAGACACCAGGCTGGCTGCAGAGTGGAAAGCAATATAATAATGTCAGCGTACTAGTGCACTTGGCAAAATAGGGCTCGGTAGTTTTGGCACGAGGCTGTGTTGAAGTTGCTTTGCTGATTGCATGACTGATCTGGAGTTCTTTGGGTACTGTATCATGTCCTTGAGTCTGTGCTCATTTGATTGCTCTGTCATCTGGCTCACGCGCTGTGAATTGGGGGTTTGGTTTGTTGGCTTCGTGTCCTTAAAACAAAGGTAAAGGAAAGGAAATGCTGAATTGAAAAAGACTGGGGAAGGGTGAAACTCAGACCGAGAACAAAAGGGGTAGATGCTTCCATAATGTAAAGATTTCAGGTACAGGAAGAAGGGCACAGTATTAAAGCAGTTTTGAATGGCAACACAGACTGTATCATCTCAGTAGCTGGAATACAACACCACCCCCTTGTTTGTCTTTTTTTTATATTAATAGTGAAGAACTATTAGTCCTGTAAGGCACAAATAAAAAGAACACTGAAGGGCAACACTGAAAACCTATTTGAGAGCTGTGTGTGTCTGTTTTATATATGCACAGACATACTTTTTTGGTTTAAGTAAAAAATTTGTATTTACTTGTATTCACTGGTTTAAGTGACTCATGTGGTTGCTGTCTGCTGTTAAACTCATAAGGACGTGGTGTAGCCATGATTAATGCTGTTTACAGTATATGAGAGCATTTCATGTGCAGATGCTATGTAAATGGATGAAGAAGGGAAAGAAGAATTTGTATATTGGAGAATATTAACATTTTGGGTGCAGATGGCTACTAAGGTAAATGAGATTCCCATAGACAGCTAAAGGGAAATGGTTTTCTGTACTTGGGTCACTAGAGCTGGTTTAGAGTATCACATGGTATAATTGCTATTTGAGTATCTTTATGTTTCTGCTCAGTACTTTGTTTTTGTGGCTAATAAAATTCACTGTCTTCTAATACAGTTCTATTTTCTGTTTAGGGTATACCACAGCAGATACACTTTTAAAAACAAAAAATAAGTGAGCTAAGCATGTTATAATTGTGTGTCTCTTGCTCTGCATGTTTAGTCATTTATCTTGCCACAGAGAATGTGAAATACCCCAGTTGTGAAGTGTCTGGTTCATTCTTCAGTAGAAATGAATGAAGACCAGTGCATTGAGAATGGAGGAAATTGGTTTTAGTCTATTATGCTGTTACAAAATAGGGATGTTCTAGATACTGTTAAACGTACAAGATAAACTTATGTTAGGCAGGAGTCAAAAATTCAACTACTTTGTTACAAGCTAATGCAATCAAATACACCAACTACTCCCCTTAGTTGAGTGGGGCCCTCTTTCAATGCAGAGCTGCTGTATATAAGAGAAGCTGTGCAGTCACACAGCGTAGATGCCTGAAACGTGCCCAGCAAAGTATGAAGAGGTGCATCTGGGTGGGTGGACAGGGGAGACTTTGTAGTTGAATTTTTTGGCAGAAAGGACTCAAAAGGAACATGAAATATGACCTGAAGCAGCTGTTCTGTGTTAGGATGCTCCTTCTGTGAGTTACAACAGGTCACCTTGAGGAGACGTGACAGGGGAGTCTTGGTAACTGAGTAGGTGGGTTTACTTTTATGTGCCCTCTGCTGTTCTGCCCCCAGAAGAAATAGGCGGTTTGTCCACAGTAGGGCACAGCGCATTAAAAAAGGAAAAGAACAAACAGAAAAGCCCAAAACCTTTAGCTTTAACATATTGCATACTAAATCTACTGCAGCTGAATTTGAAATGGTGGTGACATCTTGAGCTGCCTTCATCCATGCTGAATGCAGGCACTCTGGCCTTTCTTCCGGAAGAAGGGGGAACTAAAGGATAATAGGTTGTGATTTGCACATCTCATAGTGTCGTTGGTTTGAAAGATAAGAGCCTTATCAAATTTCTGCAGCAATCAGGTGGTGGTTATGTGCTAAAAACTGAATTATAATTCAATTCATTTAACCTTCAAGCATCTGTAGCAATTCTGCAAGAACTTAACTATTGCACCTCAAACAAAGTAAGTAAAGTTTAGCAATCTACAAACCTAGGCTGGAAGATATATGTTGTAAACTGTATTTTGGTTCTATGAATATTAATAGACTAGAATGATGAATTTTCTCTTTTAATTAGAACTTTGTGTAATTAGTGTAACATTGATCTCAAAATGTTAGTGATTGTTACCTTGAAGGAGACCCGATTTTCTCAGGGAAGATAGGAATAAGTCAATTCTTCAAAAAGCATTTGTGTTCAGGGTAGGGAAATCCCAGGCACTCCTTTTCTCTCTTTTCTTTTTTTTTTTTTTCCTCCTATTTTTTGTTTTGGTTTTGGATTCTTTGTACATAATGAATGGAAGCTCTGTCAGCAATTGTTGGTTTTCCACATTCATTGGGAATGTAACTGACAAAGCACAGTCTTCTTTTTCCACTAAACACTTCTTTATAGTTTTGGCTGTATTGCAAACTGACTTACTCCAGTTAGAAAAATATGTAGTGTGGAGTCTTAAACTGATCTGTAGCCGAGTTTGGTTTGTGCCTTAAGGAAGTGACTAGAACTTTTCGACAGCAAAATCCAGGATTTTGCTCTTAAAGAAGTGGGGGCTACTGTGTGAATGAATATGTATTGTTGAATAGCTTCTGTATCACAAGGTGACTGATAAATTTATTCAGTTGTTTAAGCATAAAGGTGGGGAAACAGGAAAATAAGTGGATCCTGAGTGGATCCAGGAGTGAGGATCTTGGGTGGGAGCCCGCTGAGGGACAGTTGCAGAAGCGGGTGCCCCTTGGTAGGTAGAGCACTTTCTGTTTGTGTCAACGAAATGTAGGAACTGCCCAGTATGTGAAATTTCTGTTGTTGGAGAGAGATGTTAGGTGGGGCTGTTATACATGGGGGTACAAGTTTCAAGCTATGTGCTGTTTGTTTTCTACCTTAGGTGCTTTAAGTAATTTTTTGTTGTACAACTGCTATTCCACAGGGTGGCTTTAGTGGCAACGGGTGCAGAAAGATGGTGTTTGCTTATCTCGTCATTAATGGGAGAGTGCATGGTCTTCTGCTGTGGTACATGACCATGGCTGTGCCTAGGTCATTGGTGCTGGGTTGCTCAAAGGATCATGTCTACATACTGTTTCTAAAAAATATTTTCAAAGGCAGTGTCGCATAGATGTTGATTTGCCCATGGTTCTTGCCTTCTGCTCTCTGGATTGACAAAGAAATGTCAATATGAGTAGATATAATCCACGTTTTATTATAGTTTTATAGTCTTTAGAAGAAACAGTAGGATCTAGTGGGGATAGGCACTTGCTTTGTTTATATGAGCCTAACATGGGAGTTTCAGTAGATTCTACTTTGCTGTTTTTGCCTCTTCTGTTAATAAAATGAGAAGTTAACTTCTATTTCAGGAATATTAAATGAAAAATGCTACTTAAGAACTTATTTCTAAGATGACTGATTCCTCATCTGTGGATCTTGTTTAAACTTGAAAAAACTGTTTTCCTCAAAGTGCTTGGCTCTGTTTTAATGTATCTTTATAGTTCTTTTGAAATGCTTTATATTTCTAAATATGAATACACTGTGCAAACATAAGAAACATTCAGTATGTTTTAAGTGCAAGAAATTTTTGAGAGTGATATTTATTTAATGTGAAACACCAAGGCAACTGAGATCTGCCAGACACATCTGTCACTTTTAAAAACAGAAGTCCTAGGAGTTCTGTCTGGTCTTAGAGTGCTCTGGAGATTGTTGATGTGCTTGAGCATAATGTGCTTGCATGCATTAAAAATGTTTGTCTTGGAGCAGCTGGTTTGAGTGTATGGAGATTCAAATGACGTTTTCCTGTCTTAGAAGACCTGTTATGTTGCAGGCTGTGACTGAGGGTGACAGAAGACCAAGGGCTGAACTTCAGTTCTTCCATTGAAAAATTGTCAGTCAAAAAAGCCAAATAGGTTTCTCGCACTTCTTACCTGATGAAATAATACAGATGTTCAAATACTTTTCTCTCTGCTCCTCCCAGGATGTAGACTTGTATATTTTTAATTTCAATCCACTTCCTAAAAAGGATGGGATAATATGATACACTGAGCATCTCATTTTCCCTTTTTACATGGGAGAAAAATGCAAGTAATCCATTGGTTTTACGTCTTTCAGCCTTATACAGTTTCTTCTGCAGAGCTCTGGGAGTTGGTGTGAAGATCAGACCTTGCTTAGGAATTAACCAAGTCCCTGTTTGTTGAGGGAATATAGTTGTTTTCTTTTGCACTCAAACTCTAAATCCATTTATAATAAGGATGAGTATATATTTAGTTTTGTTTACATGTGTTAGCTGCTCTACTCTCAATAGGCATTAAAAAAAGGCTAACATATCACTGTCATCATCCTAAAAAGGCTTTAGTGTGTCAACAAGGCAAACGGGAAAGAAAAGGCATATTAATGTGGGCTAAATTCTGGGAACCTTCCACGAGCATTTGTTTTTAAAATACTGATGTGTGGCAAGGTGGAGACTTTTGGAGTGACCAAAAAATGATACTTTTTACTTTGAATCTCAAATAAGTTCTTGTGGATCTGTATCTCCATTGCCAGCTTTCATATGAGTGTTTTTCCTGACTTATTTGTAACTGACATTTAGTTTTGTGTTTTCGTTTGTGTGGGGATTATTTTTGCTTTTTTTGTTTTTTATTTAAGATAAGTCTTCTGGCATATGCCAGTTTATTCCTCATTCGTGATGCCAGTGAGAGGAAAATTGAGTGTTAGAGCGTTAGTGAGATGATATTATGGCCTTTCCAAATACATGATGGCATCTCTGGGTAGCAGTACAATTTCCACAACTGGACCTACTAATATGAAAGCTGACTGATGAGTGTTGCTGTGTTTATGGAACTGAGTGTGTAGGAAATGAAGCAGCCAGAAAGCAAGTAGCACAGCTATATTACCAGCAAATACGAACAACGTGGGATGAGATGGGCTCTCTTGACCTTTCCAGCTGCTAGTGCATGGCAGGGGGGGACAGCACCTGCATTTTGTGCATCCTAAACAGCAGTGTGACATGCACAGTGGAAGCTCCTTAGCCATGCGTGGTATAAATGCTCAGCAGTGACTCCTCTTTATGTGCAGAGCGGCATCACAAATACAAGGTCTGTGCCTCTGGGTAGCTGTGTGATCTGCCGGGACGGTGTGAGCCAAGGAAAGCAGAGCTGCAGGTCCCTGCCAGGGAAATGGCCTTTGTGTTCTCTGGGGCTGGGGGAGCATGCTGTGGGACCGCTGTCAGTGCGCTTGGGCTGGCTGCGTTTTCCAGTAACCCATGTCTGCAGCCAAAGGTTTTATTGCAGATTTATGCTCGGTTAATGCTGCTCTGCAGATGAGAATTCTTCAATACCCAACTTTGCTACTTTGTGTGTTTGAAATGACCAATATGTGTTCAGTGATCAAGCTGACTGCTTTTTATTCTAGGAATAACACTGGCAGCTCTGACTGTAGAGGTTATAGCTAATGTTGGGTATTTTGTCAATCCAGATAATTTATTGCAAAACCAGAAGCAGTTTGACCCATTCTCTCCTCTGCTCTCCCTATTGAAGTGCTTTATGCTGGTTGTCATTAGATAGAGCCATCAAAGCAGACTTTGTACTTAATCCTAATTACAAGTACTATTACAGAAAAAAAATAAAAAAATTCCTGGACAGATTAAAGCAGAGTTTGACAACTGCTGTTATTTCTGAATGTTGGTATGTGTTGTGGGGGCTAACTTTGGCCTGTGTAGGTGAAACAGCTGACACCAACTGAAGCACTATCTGTGCTGTGTGTTTCAGAATTCAGTGTCGGGTGACTGCAGTACTCTCCTGGCAGAGAGATCTCGCACAGATCAATAGCGCTACTTGACTCCAGTCTCTATTTGTGATCAGTAGGATGTTACCTGTGATGTTTTGACTTTGGCAAATCATCAGCCGCTAATTCTGCTGCTTTCAACCTCAAAATAGAACTGCCTTTTAAAGCCAGTTGTTGTGTTAATCAAACAGGAGTGATTTGTAATGTAATTATACTAATATAATTACGGGTTCCTTCCAGAAGCCTGAGATGGCTTAAACTGAAATGTTTTATATAGTTAATAAACCAAAATGCTTTTGGTTCATCCAAGTGTTGCACATCCTTGTTTTAGAGAAGATGATTGCAATGCTATTTTTGTACTGGGTGGGTTGGCTTGTTTGTTTGGGGAGGGTGTGTGGTTTTTTTTTTATTTCAAGACAGATGGTCAAAAAAGACAGTGACTTTCCAGGAAATAGAGGGTGGCAATACAGCTAAAGGAACTGAATCCAGAAGTATTTGTTCAGTAAAGCTAGAGGGGAGAACACAGGAGAGCAGGAGCTGTGAAATGCTCTGGTCACTGAGGGCTAAGTGAGTAAACTCCAGCAGGCTGGGTTTTGAATGCTATGTCTGAAATTCAGCTGTTAGGGGCACAGGGGGACCTGTAGGTTTGCAAGCAAAACTGGTGGGGAAGTTTGCAAGGTTTGGGCAGGGTGTTGGCCTCTATCTCCACAAGTGGAAGCACAGGAGTTGAGTCCCCTCAGCCCTGGTACCCTCACCTTTATGGCAGTTTTACTTTTGGAGTTTGTTAAAAGAAAGGGTTGCCTGCTCTGCTGGGAATGTTACTGGTTTGGGGTAGACATAAAATTGTGGAGTTTTATGCTTTGAGGTTGTGTTTTTTTATCATTCTGTTGATTTTCTATGTGTTGTGTTAGTTTGGGTTTTTGTCTTTTCCCTGTTGCTTTGGGGTCTGCTGGGATGGAGCAGGGGATGCTTCCTTTTAGCTGCTGGCAAGTTGGTGCTGCTGGTGCAGCTCCTTGTTCCAGAGGGAGGCCCATATTCCTGTTAAACTGAAAGCAGTTGCCTGCAATGGCTTTGCCTAAAGAAGCTGAGAAACAGGGTCAGAGCTGCTGCTTTCTGATCCAGCCAAGAGATTGCATGGTGCAGATGGGACTGGCAGATGCTGGAGTCCCAGGAGGTTGGGTGACTGCGATAGCAATGACTGGCACCAACCTGGAGGAAAAAACTGAGGGATCCTGGCATCTTCAGTAACTCCTGCATGGCTTCCTAGGGATTATTTATAAAACTACAATAGTAAAATACGTACCAAAATATCCACTGAAACTTGCTTGGTCTGTGAATGAAACCTGGAATGGAGAAACTACAGTTTAAAGGTTGACATAGACTGCTGAACAAGAGTTTGAAAGGCCTTCATGCTTAAGTAAGGTAGTTTATTGTAGGGTTTGGGTTTTTTGGTGGTGTTTGGGTTTGGTTTTTTGTGTGGTGGTTTGTTTTGGTTTTTTTTTTTTTTTGGCAAAATGTTCATTTGGATTTGTGTCTTGTGTTAGAGCTACAAGAAAGGCCTAGGCATGAAGCTCCATATTCTTCTTAGATTCTTAATGTTGTTGTTCTGCATGCAGCTCAAATCCTGTCTGATGGGAGAGGTACACAGATTTAGACGAAAATCCAGGAGATGCTGAAGTCTGGATAAAAAAGTGAACTTTAAATGTATTGCTGAGTGCAAGAAAGTTATGAGAATGTTTTAAATAGCTGGTAAATGCACTCTTGCAAAATCAGTTGTAGCTTTTAGAGTATTTGAGTTCAATCATCTTAACAGTACAGTAATGCTGAAAGAGTTTCATATTATAGGTATAAGTAAAAGGGAGACAGTGACCTGGAGTGGTACTTATATCCAGCAGGCAGTAAATATATTGTAGAATTGGATTTAGGCAAATGGATGCATGGTGTGTCACTATGATAATGCTTTTTATACATGTAAATTAAAAGTCAAACTCTTCTGTCTGTAAAAAAAAAAAAAAGAAAATGGATGGACACTATCTCTACTGCTGAATGCAGTTCACAGTGTTCAGATTTTTCTGTTGATGGGGGCCTTCATTTGACGTATGCTTTAAGAAAAACACCTGTAGAATAATCACTATAGTCTTTTAAGCTTTGTTATCCACTTACTCTGGCTATAGTGATTTGTTATACTAATGTGTTGAGCAGCTGTTGTTCCGATCTTACAGCAGCATAAATAAAATGAGCAAGAGAGGCTCCCATCAGAAAAAAAAAGTGCCCAACTGTAAAGCTAAAACCTAGCTCTTGAGGCTGCATTAGCTGTAGAGCTATAAGAATGGCTGTTATGGCTAACATTCAGAAACAAAACAAGAGGGAGTGAGAAAGTAACAGAAAGGGATGGGAAGAAATAGAGGAACAGCTTCCCACAGCACTAGATTTCTTCCCTTATCAAGGAATCACCTTGTGTGTTCCCCTAATGCCAGGCTGGTAAAATAGGATGTGTAGCAACTGTACAGCTTTCCATGTGCATCATCTCATTGGCTCGTGTATGTATTACTAAAGAGGACAAATTCTGGAATGGTCTTTGAACTTCTGTCAGCAAATAAGTGAGCACAGAAGTACTGTGTGTGTGAAATTCCGCGGCTTGAGTTAGTCTTCTAGTTGGAGAGCTCTGAGGAGAGATGAAGGAAAGCAGCAGAGAACAGATGGATTACCAAAATTCAGAAAGGCAGAAAGTAAAAGCAGGATCAGAGATTTACAGGAAGGAAAAGAGCTTCAAAGATCACAACATAGAAATGTTAATTATGTTCTCTGTAAGGCCTAGGGAATGCAGCTGATAGTTTCATAATGCAGTCTGTAATGGGGAAGCAGAGCTATGCTTAACAGGACTGACTTTTCATTCTGATTGGGAGGAACAATCTTCCTTCTTTTTTAATGAGGTCTCAACCCTAGACAAAGCCATTGGGAATGACTTCCATCGACCTCTGACTCTAGTGCAGACTTAGCATTACAGGTGTACTTGCTGATCAGGGGCTCTGCTGCTTGGAGGAGAAAGGAGGTGGAGTTTGTAAAACCTTAGGCAAATACACTTCAAAGTATAGGCAGTCTTGCTGTCATTTAACAAAATGGTTTGTCAGCATATAAACTTTCAATTGAAAATTGTGTAAACAGGCCTGTGGATGAACATACTGGTTAAAATTTTACTTGTTCCTTTGAACTTTAATACAAGTAATAATTGTTATCTTTTGGGCTTGACTTTTTTTAAGTAAACCAGCTCAGCTCTTAACGTCTGCATCAGCTTGTTCATGAAGTAGTATTTAGAACATTTGTAACTTTTGAAAGCTCTTTAGTTCCATAGTCTAAGCTTTTTTTTCTCTCTTATGCTCCCCACAACATGGACCGCTGTCAGATGCTTGGCCAGCTGCCTCTGTCACTGTGTGCTGTTACGCTGCTGACAGGAAAGCAAACTCAGCAGGGACAGCTAATTACTTTTCTTATTCACTTAGCTCAAGGTTTTGGTATCCCAAGTATATTTTTAGCATTCTTCTCTCAATTTCTTTAAAATACTTGGCTCTCAGTATTGTCTTCTAACGTCACTTTTTTCCTTGTGTACACACAATGGAAACTTAATTTGGAGCCCAACAATTACAAGTGTGTTGTACCCAGGGAATTCCTCTTATGGAACTTGTTTTTCCCACACTTTTTTTAGGTGCAACTGTTTGATTAAACATTAAGCAACAAAAAACAATTAGAGTAATGAGGGTTCCATACTTTATATTATATTTGGCAAAGTTAGAGCAGATATTCAATAAATTGCTTCAAATTGAGAAGTTTCCTGTGTTCATTGGGTCTTTGTTCCTGCTTTCATTCTTGCATTGGTGTTTAGAGGAGGCTTCTGAGGCATGGAGGGCAGTTAGTACCCAACTGCAACACCTGGTTTTTCTTTTTAGTAGGCTGGACCAAGAGAAGTTCTTTTTTTAATAGCTCTGCAGTGGAGAGTAGTTAATATTGAAATTCTATGTATTTTGTGTTTATATCTAATATTGTTCAAGGGATTTATTTAAAAGTAAGAATAAGCATTCTACTGAACTGTAAAGAGGCTTACAGAAGTGGTTTTGTTTGTATGCAGTCTCCAGCTGGAACTGCAAACATAAGCAGTAGTTTAATATCTCACAGGCCATCTGGGAATGGGATTTGTTTAAGGGGAAAGAATAGCACCATGGATCACACATTATGTATTTCTCTCCAGATTGAAGATCTTTGCCAAATATTCTTCTGGTATCTTGTCTGTGCCTCCTGCAGAGGGAAGCAGCTGCTGTCCTAAAGTGACCATTTGCTCACCATTTTAGAGGTTGCATCTTTTCTTTCTGTCTATTTTTCTCTTATTTTCCTCTTGAGAAGCTGGAAGCCTAATGGAGGCTTTTAGAAAATCTGACAGCCTCTTGCAGTCCTTTCTGTTGATAGTTTTGTCAGGGTTTTTTTTCCTTCAAAGCAGAAAAATGCTACAGTTCCATTGTGAAGTATCCTAACGTTACTGGTATAGATATTGTATTTATTTCCATATAGGCATAAGAATACACAATATAATTCATTAGTCTATTCCTGATCTGTTAAAAAATTGTAAGTGAGTAAATGCAGTTGCTACCTCTCAAATGCTCTAATGTGACTGGATTTTACTCTGTCGTCTTGATGTAGTGTGTTACAATGAGCTGGCATTTGCAAAACTGATTTTTAAATTCTTCGTAGATATTAAACCAACTCATGAAATATGCTGTGAAGTGGGTTAACTTTGTTTTTCAGTATATATCTGCTGAGGAGGGGGGAAAGGTAATTTCTGTGATCTAGATGTAGTTGGGAGTAAAAAAAATCTGAGCTTTTGACTTAATGTAGTACAAAATGACTTCAATTGGATTGAACAAAGTAGTGCCCTGGAGGTGAATGTGGGTGGGAAGGGGAGACCTAAAATAATACTGATGGACAGCAGATAATTGCTTCCCACCCTCCAATGTAGTTCGTACTTCTGAGAGATTGGAAAACTTCAAATTAAATCTACCTGTCTGCATTGTGTTGCTTGATCTCTTTAGCAGGTATTGGATTGGGGTAGTGCCCACAACCTGACTCTTACATGGAACTTCTCAGCAAATGACCTTAAAGTATCCTGCAGAGAAAGCCAAAGCTGTAACAGGATTTATCAATGCAATAACTGAGTCACAGAAAGTTGGTGATGTGACTGTGAATGTTTGGCAGGCTATGGCACAGGTGTGTGTATAACCCATTCTGAAATGTGGGTTACAGAACCTGCACTTCTCCGTTCAGTTGAGACAGTAGAAAAGCTGTATATGCAAAAAAAAAAGAGCACACTTTGTTAACAAACCTTGGGGAGTGGGGGAGCTAAGGGAGGGGAGAGTGAGCTAAAATCTAAGCACAACAGTAAGTCTCATCATTACACCAGAATTTTGTGTTAAAATCTATTCTCATTCTACTTCCCCAAATTAAATAAAATCATGCTAATGCATTTCATATCCTTTTTTAAAGAGCAACAGCTGTTTAACATTGATCAGGGACTATATCTGTGAGCTTGGGGTTTTTTTTAGTGTTTACAGAGAAACAGTGCTCTGTATTTGAAGTAATTTGCAGCACAGCACATCCTGCAGTGTTGGTGAAGTTGAAATTCTGTCCTAAGTAAAACACGTATTTTCTTAGCTTTTTATTCTACCTTTTGAAGAGAGGCCATTTCATTCTAATTAGCTTCCAGACAGCTGTAGTTTATTTAAATAAACTCTCAAATCACATTCTGATGGTGGTTTTTTTTTCTCCAGAGAAATATTTCATATGTACAAATAGACTAAAGTACTTTCTGTGTCTTCTAATCCATGGTGCTGTTTTGGTTCCATTCACTGTTTCTCTTAAGCTTTGTTTCTAGAAATAGGTTCCCAACTCATAACTGAATCCACTTGTGATGGATAGCAGTTGTTTGGTTTACATTGTTGAGTACAAAAATGGAAAGGTAGAATTGCTTTCTGTTGGGGAAAGGTCTGTTTTCTACCAATGCCCGGTTTGTGTGACCTCTGAATAAAGACAGGTAAGAGCCAGGGGCAAGTGTTGTGACAAGGCAGGTGGGGGTATGTCCCCATGCAGGGTGTCATGTAGCAATCCTGAGGAGGAAACTGCAACCTCCACCTTCTCATATGTCAAGAGCAGAGATGCTTTGAAAAGGTATTATTAATGTATTGATATGGGAGAGGACTTTTTTCTTCTATTTTTCTCTCCTTTTTTTAGTGGTAAAAGAGCTGAAGATGATACACCGAAACGAGACTATTTAATTTTATGGGAAGTTTATTTTCCTCTTTAAGAATTAACCTGTGGGACTAGCTATGGCATGAAAACAAACTTAGAATCAGAGCCAGTTTAAGGAGACATCACTAATGTTGATAACTGTATAAATATGTTGAGAGAATGTAACTGCAAATGACAAACATCTGTGTGTGTTTATCACTATGTTAACTAATTTACAAAGGATTTTTCCCCGAAACGTGTTCTTGTGGAAGTGTATTATGTGCCTCAAAGTGGGGTGCACTGAGCCTGCTCTCAGGGAATTGATGGTTTTCCTGCTTCACTGAAGTCATCATCTTTTTTGTTTATGAATGTCTTTTAGTATAGATGACTTACTCATAAGAGCAGATTCATAAATCACTGTGAATCTCCTCTCAGCGTTACAGCAGATGAGTATATTTGGGGCTCTAGTTTGTTAGGTAGGAGTTAATGTAGCCAGCTACAAAGAACAAGGGAACTGTGCACAAGCTATTCCTTCCAGTGCGTGCTCAAAATCTGTTGTTCTTTGATCCCAAAGATACAAGAATTGTTGACTCCAAAATATCCTTCACAAACAGGGTTTAGAAACAGTCGTAGATGCATAAGGAAAGGCAAAAGCAAAATAACAGGTAATTTTAGTACAGTGAAAGTAGAATCTAGGACTGTTATGGATTTTACATAACAATTTTCCAAAAATATGGTCATTATAATTTCTATTGTTTGCCATCTTTTAAAATAGTATTGTTATGTATTGCTAAGTAAAATTAACACTTGATGAAAAAGCACTCCAAGCTGAAATCAGGAGCAGTTTGTTGTAACTGGGATGATCAAATCTCTGGATCACTACCACCTTTTTTCATATTGTGTGGGGAAGAATGCTTCTATTTTAAAATGATGGAACTGGGCAAAAGGAAATTTATGATCTGAACTTGCTGCAAATCATTTGTATTGATCTGTTTTGTTTCCATTCTGCTGAAGCTAATGGAAATCATTTGTCACCTGACTTGTCCCAGTTGATTTGGAAAACGGCCACACCATTTATCAGGCCAGTTGAAGGTCTGAGCAAGTGTGCTTATGTCTGCAATCACAAAGATATATTTAACTTCTGGCAAAGTAAAAAGCATCAAGCAGGAGTATTGTTCTATTCTAATATTGGCTCAGATATACTATCTATATATTCATGTGAGTATCTTGCTGAAATTCAGTAATTACAAGCCTGACATAGAGATCATGATGGGTCCTGTTTTGTTTGTGTTTTTCTATTATAAGGTCAATAACAGGTCATTGGTTCCTGTAAATCAACTTTTTTATACTGATTTAAACAAGTAGGTAATCCATTAGGAACAGGACTGACACTAGTCCTCTGTTAATATTTAGGTTCTCTTCTACATTAAGAGCAGTGTGAGCTCCTCATCCTCTTTCTCCAGAAAAGGAAGGGATCTCTGCAGTCTCTTAACACTACCTGCACATACATCTCCAGCATGTGTCTTCTCTCTTCTGGTGGAGGGTGAGTGTGGGAGAGCGTTGAACTGCTGCATGGTGTGGGTGCTTCTCATCTCCCCCAGTGCCCACACTTATTATTCATAGGGATGTGATTGGGATGGGAGGAAGAGACCTTAACTCCACTACAAAACTAAGTTAAGTCTGCTCTTTGCATCTCTAGGAGAATTTTTTTGAGTTGGATGTTCTTTTAGCTGTAGGAATCCCTTGCCTATTCCACAAGTCTCTTAAAACTGATTCTGTGACTTGTTTTGTGTTTTTTTGTTTGGTTTTTTTTTGTTTAAGTCTGAAGAAATGGTTGTAAAAACTATGCCCTTCTCAACCCAGCTTACAAATGTGGACTTTGGCCAAATCTCTAGCCCTAGTCAGTACAAATCACTGTAACAGTAGTGACAGAGTTGAACATCATCCTGCATGCACCCAAGACTCTGTATGGATAACGTTGAGGGCCCAGACCCTAAAAACTGGTTTGTTTGGGTGTGTTTTTTTTTTTGTCTGTCAGTGCTTCATGCTCAATGTCACTTGCAAAAGCTAGCTTCCATTTTCCTACTTTCTACTGTAACAGTCTTAAATTCTGCTTCTGCTGTATTCCCCATTGCAGAGTCATTAATAGTGATGATGTGGCAGCAAGAAGGAACATGGTCTGGCTTTCATAAAGATGTTGATTAAAACAGTCTGAACATGCTGTGTTTAGAGTATTGAAACAAACTGTGAACTCTACAAAATAATGTTACTCACATTTTCTAACACAAGTTAAACCATAGTTCAGTTAACTTTAAAGCCAGGCCTAAAACGTCTTGTTTTAAATCCATCTCCTGCAAGTCATTATAGGCCAAAGCCTTAGATGTCTAGCTGTCTGATCTGTGAGGTCAGGAACTGATGACTTTTCACTATGCATGAAATGTGACTGTAATTTAAGCAGTGTCTTAAATGAAACTGTTCTGTAGGTGGCTAGTTGTTCCCTTGGAAAATAAGAAAAATGTTTGAAATGCCTGATGTTCTGTTTGAAACTCCTACACATCTTTCAAGTTTTAAAATGTCCTAAAGTTGTTATTTTTAAAAAATGTGACATTGCTTATTATTTTAACTTTTACTGAAGCCACATGAACTGACTCATCCTGAGTCTAATGAATGCTTGTAGATATGGTATGTTTTTATAGCAACTGAAGTTTTAGATGGTCTCATCTGCTGTGCAAATATTCAGCGTAGTTTATGTTCAGTGGCTAAATTGGTGAATGGAAGCAAGAACTTTAATTTGGGTGTCCAAAACCAGAAGCAGGCTCACCAGCCAGCTCTAGGCTCTTCCTCAGGTTTGATCTTGTATTCTGCTCATCTTTGTAACTCTTCAGGAAATCAGCAGTTAAGCTAGCAAAGCTGTATTAGCAAAAGGTATACTGCCAAAAATGAAGTATCTTTATAAAACTAAAGAGAAAGTAGAAAATAGCTTTAAAGGTGGTGTTTTGTTTTCTCAGTAGAAATAAACATGCTTCAGTAATCGGAGTTGTTCTTAGTATGTTCTGTTTACAGTTTCATTGGCGGAGGGAATTTCCTTTGCAATCCTATCTTTTCTGGCTTCTGTCCATGCATAATTTCTCATTATGGTCTCCAGGATAATTATAAGTTACAATGTAGGCTTTTAGTATTCATTAATATGCAACATGCATATTAATGAATTGTTTTCAACACTTACTTATAAGTACAGTTGGGGCTTTCTGATCAGCTGTCAGCTTTGTGGAGCCACTGTTCCTAAAGGGCAGCAAAAATGAGTAATTCTCTTACTTTCCATGTGTGAGATACTCCTTTCCATCATTGAATTCTGATCTTATCTGACAATTTAATACTGACTTTTTTTCCTACTGATGTAGTTGTAGTCATTCAGTCTGCTGTGATTTATCAACCAGGTCAGCACACATAGTTTTGTACTGCTTAATTAAGGATAGCTTCTGTCGATGGGGTTTGATGTGCCTTCTTACTGGTATTTCAAAACCACACAGTACAATCTTCTTATTCTGGTGTGGGAAAAGTCAAATGCTGCATTTAGGAAGACAAGCTTGGTGTAATTCTACGTTTCCTACCCAGTCAGCCCCGAATCTTAGATCTTTTTTTAAATGTGTGGGAATGGGTGACTGAAAGCATAGGTCTGATGTGAGAGACACTTTTAAATAAATGAGCTCTGCTCCTGAATTGTGTCCTTTGTTTCAATCTGGACCCAGTATTTAAGATTGAGAAACTTCCTTCAGAATAACTTTCAGGATAAAAATTTTTCGGATCAGGCAACTCAATCTAGGCTCAAAAAAATCTATTCTTGGGTACTTCAGAAGCTGTCTGACTTCCTTGGAAGTTGCAGATTGCTCTGAAGTTGCTATGAGCTGCAGTTTATAGAGAACTTGAAATGTTCTAGTGAGATTAAAGAGACAAGGTTTAATTAGCATTGTAATATGTATAATTTTCACAGCTTGTTTTGTCTCTCCACCATCCTTTCTAAAAACAAATCAGGCAGTCTAGTACTTGTTTGCTCTATCTATATTTGCGTTAGTCTTTTACATTCTCTGCTTCACTGACTTGAAACTGTATCAGTCTGCAAGCAGTGAAGGGAAAACTTAGATATGGAAAGACTCATTATGTTGGACTGAAACAGAAAATACCTCTTTGAGGGATTATGTGGAGCTCTGAGCAGGGAGATGAAGGCAAATGGATCTCTGAACTCTTACTAACATCAGCAATGACTACGCAGAGTCACAAAAGTCAGAACTCAAGCTAGTACCTATGCATTGCACTGAGCACCTCAGGCAAATATGAGGAATCTTTATTTGGGTTTCTCCAAGACGGAGTGTTGCATGGACAGCATGAGCATGTGCTGGTCCTTGCCAGACCTTGTGCTGGATGTCCTGTGGGATTGTGCCACTTGTCAGGAAGAAAAGCCTGTTCTTTGCCTTGCCCTACCGCGACAAAAGATCTGTACTGGGGAACCACTGTTCAGATGGATACGTATTTCTTGTGGCTCCTTTTTTACCTCATGTTTCTCTGTGCCATGGATGACAATGAAAAATCCCTTCTTGGTTAAGTTTGTGGTGATGTACCCCCTTCTTGCCTTGAATTTTTATCAGAAGTAGACAACATGCATGACTCTGTTTTGGGATGTATAGTATGTTCATGAAGTACATTGGCCCTCGATCCTAGAAGATTTTCTGAGGAAGGTGGACTGTTTTGTAGTTTTTCTTATCTACTCAGCTGCACTCTGCCTGTTTAGTTTGCATGGAGAGGTACCTGTGCAAGCTGGAACAGCTATGGCTTAGACAAATGGAACTATGAAAATTCTCAACTTGATTAGTACTGGCTAAATAGCTAGCCTGTAGAAAAGACAAAAACAATTGAAAATGCAAATACTTGCTTCCAAGAGGAAGCTGATGTCAGAAACCAAGGTGCATATGTGATTTGGTGGCAATAAGTTAAAATGAGAGGATTCCTTTTTTTTTTCCCTAAGGGAATTAATAGAATGAGAATTGGAATTTCACATATGCTATGGTGGGTAAGACCCTAAGATACAACTGCCTCCTATCTTTCATTTTCACAGTAGATGTGTTGTGCTTTTCCCTGACCTGATATAGTGTCTCATTCCAACATGGGTGATTGCTTTGACTGTTCCCCTGTAACATTGATTCCAGCGGAATAGCCATGTTCCTTGTATTTGGTAGATAACCTCTGTTAATGTGGTACTTCTTCATATTCATGAAATACATGGAATCACTACAGCTACAGTATTTAACTCACCCTCTCATCATCTTATTGGTATATATGTCATGAAGTAATACCTTTACTGTCTTTAGGAAGGCCAGGCAATTCACATGTGTCTTCTCTGTCATGCTTTTTAATGGAAAACTGGGGCAAAATTTCATTTGGTAGAAAAACAAACTATTTGTTTACAGAAGAAAACTATTTGATTGAAAATGGGATTGTCAGAGAGAGTAGTTATTTAAAGACTTGTGGATCTTCCTGCATTCCACTGGGTATCTTTATCTGTGGGCATCTTAAGGGTTTGAAAATAACAAGAGTAGTAAGGGAAAAATGGTGCGTAGCTGAGGAGTGATTCTTGCCTTGTGAATAGGGAATAAGCTCAAGAGGGAGCAGAGGTATCCCATGGATGATGCTGCTGCTAGACATGAGAAGCTTTTTATGTTTGTAAAAACTACTGTTTATAAAGAAATGTTCAGGAATATTGTCTAAAAAGTAAAATTGAGAGCTTAGTGGGCATGTAAGTGTATTGTTACCTTCCCCTGCTAAATTATGTTTGCCCAGAATGATCTAGAAAACGTTGATTAAAATACATTAATAGTCAATATTACAATGCTTGCTCTGTCAGATTTATCTTTCTGTAAGATGTCTGAGCTGACTTTGGGAACAATACAACTTGTTCCTGCTCTCATACCCTCCAAGTTACTGTTTATAATTATCTGCCACTCTATTGGTATTTCATTAAACAGGACACCTACAAGAACTGTGATAAAAGCCTATGGCTTTGCATTTTTTAAGAGCTTTGTTATGTTTTGTACCTTTACAGTAGCAAGAATTGGTCATTTTAGCTATTAAATGGTGCCTTCAGTTTGGTCTTTGGTCGTTGGCTGTGTTTGTGGGGTTTGGTTTGTTCACTAAATGATGTGTGAATTTCACAAAGTGTAAATGTTAATGTGAGAGAGTGGACTGCCAGCCTGGGAAGTGTAAGAGTGACTCAAACACTGGCAGCAGGTACTTCTTTCTGCTACTCTTCCAATGAGCCACTGCTCCCTTCAGGGTGGTTCAGCCTTAGATGTGGCATGGAAGCAGAGTCTTCTTGCTTCGAGGAGTAAGTCAAGTGATGCATGCAAGGAGGGCTATGTTTTGGTTTTTTTTTAAAAACCAAAACCAGACAAAAACTCCCAATAAAACAAAACTCCATGTGTTCCTAGTTCTCACTAATAAATTATGTTGGATGAAAAAAATTTTTATTCACCATTAATTCAAAATTATAAATGTAGATGCATTTTAAATAAGCATACTTACATGGATATGTACACTAAAGTTTTTGAAATTTCTATCTTGATACTCGTCCAATTACTGTTACATCAAATAATTTACTCTTCATCTAGTTCAGTAGATGTGACATTTTAAATCTATTTGCAGGAAGTTTTAACTCCAGTTTATAATTATTTGTAATTATAATCATATCTAAATTCAAATACTCCCCTCATTGTATTTAATTAAAAGTATAATAATCTGTAACTTCAAGGAAATACGTCTATTTTTTCATCTTACTGAAATCTTGTATTACTACTTTTCAGTCATAAAGGGAATGGAGTACTGCAATGCTGTGGGTTTTTTCTTGCTAGTGCTTTAGCTGGTAGACCAAGTAGATGCTTTGACAGACTGACATTGCATGAATATTTCAGTTTTATTACCAGTTTAGTATATTTTTTTGTACAATGCTGTCTTTTGATCTGCTTCTCTGCTTGCACTGTCTACTGTAAAATAGGAGTTAAGGGCGTATCAGGAGTTTTTCAGAACCTCGTTAGCTATGGCCTAGAGTTGGTAGTATTTTATCTAAGGTGCCATGGCTTTCTTTTTTGCCTCCTTGCTAGAGTGATACTGTTGATCTTGTAACTTCTATTGACTTTCCCTGCCAGCTTCTCTAGTTCTTTGTCTCCATAGAGTATGGTATCTTTTAGGATGCTGGTAGGTGTACCTGCCTAATTTGAAAGAGAATAAATCAAGGTTTGGGTTGGCCTTCCTCCCACCATCCTTTTTCCCTTCCCATGGTAGCATTCCCCTGCCTCTTCTGGGGGTGTGCTGGAAGTCCTTACACTGCATGGTCTGTGCAGCGAGACTGTAGCAGACTGCAAAATAGTAAACTAGAAAAATGTAACACTGTAATCTTGGAGAATTAGGATATCTGGAAGAGCAAGGTGGATTAAAAAGACATGGAAATAAATCTCTCTTCCTATTATGTCTTTATAGTGTGGGTCCTTTGCATTTTAATCCCTGGTTGCTGTATCTCAGGAGGCAGTGCAAATACGCGTAGTCTCCAACAAAAAGGCAGCTGCCGCCTTCCCTCCCCTCCCCTATGCTCCTTGCCACAGATCACGGCCAATTCCCTTATCTTAGTGCTCATGTTCCTGCTCCCATGCAGTAAATGGATTTATTGGAAGACTAATCCTTTGAAGAAGAAAAGGAAAAATGTCTACTTTCAGTGGGCTTAGTTCTTGGACAATATAGTCATGTGAAAGGAAAAAGAGCCTGTAGGTAGGTTAAGAAGTTTTAACGGTTTCACTGTCTAATTCTTGAAATCCTTAGATCTGCCTGTTTCCCATGCAGGTACATGTGAGAAGCTGCCTCCCTGCCCTTCCCAAACTTTGTCAACAGTCTATGCTGTGTGATTCCTAACCAGCAGAAAGAGCAGGTATAACTTTGCTTGGGCAACCAATGGGGTCATGTTGTATATTGAATTTTGAGTTTGTTCTGTTTTGCTTGGTTTTTTTTAAATCCTAAATCACAATTTTTATTATTATTGAATAAATATTTGCAATTGAAAGTGTGATTGGGCAAAGAAAATCTTCTCTAATGTAGAAGTTTGCTGTACGTGATTTAAAGATCTATTCTACTATACAAGTAAGTCTAATACTGCTGGTTAGCAGTGGACTACAGAGTAGAAGGATTGACAGTTCTTACTGGTGGTGTGGAGTAAGTGTGGTGTTTATGCAAATCAAACTTGCCAAGAAATAACTGTAGTAATTGAACTGCAAGCTAATATTCCATTTTAGTGTTTCGCATCCTTTATGAGGAGCAAATTGTCTTGCTGAAGACCAAGTCTGAAAAGCAATGGCTGTTGTAGTTCGAGATGTGACTTGAAAGTAGGTACAGGTTATGATTCAAAATAGTGTTCTGCAAATATGGGATTGTTATTCATTGTGTTTTCTTATTTTGAACTCAATGGAGGAATGTTGAACATCTATGAATATAAACATGGAAAAGTGCCATAACATCTGCTACTAATTTCTGCCAGATGAAAGTGGTAATTATGATGAATATTTTTGTTGATGCTGATACATTGGCCTAAATAAATTCAGTTGCAGACTGTGAATATCTAATTGAAAATACATGATTGTATCACCAAATATTTGACTTAGTGCTCACTCTAAATTTTTAATTGTTTTAATTTGCTGGAGAGTTTATGGTTTACTATTTTAGAGAAAAAAATAAAATATTGCAATGAAATCTGGCATTGTTAATGCATTAAATGAAGAGAATGGTTAGAGATGACCTATGTGTGGCTAGATTTTAGGATTAGGTTATATTGCTCAACTATTTTTGAGCGGTACAATAACCTTGTTTAAAAAGCTGTCTTTCAAACAAAACAGACTTCACTGAGGCTTTGACCATATCTGATATTGCCATTGCAAATACCTGCTGTTCTCAGTGCTCTTCTTCCATCTTGCTATTTCCTGCACTGGTGTGGAGTGTTTACCATATCTAAGGAAGAGCAAGGACAGTGGCAGGAGAGTGGTTTAGTCATTGAATGCTGGGTTGTGGTTTTGGTCAGGCAAAGGACTTCTTGAGAGAGACCAGAATATGTTTATCTTCTAGATTCTTGAGAATCCACCACAATTGCTATTTCACAGGATGCCTAGGATAAGAGACCAAAGTATTTAAAACTATGTACAACAAAGTGGCGGTTCACCTTAATGTCAAAGACATGTTCTTGTTCTGTCCTCACTTTCTTAGATATGGGTGATTTTTTCATAAAGTGCTTCTGGCATTAAGTTCCCCTGTTTGCCTCTTGTGGTCCCAGTGAGAATCTGGTTTTGGAAGTTGACAGTGAGATGGGTGAGGCTTAGCTGGTTGTTGGTATAACGCTGTATTTGTAAAGGGTTTATATTAGTTCTACCAGGGTACCTAACTAAGGGATCCAATAGCTGTGCAGAAACTGGTTTGCCATAAGCTTCAGCATCCATGTGAGGCAGCTCAGTCCCTAACTAGACTGATTTGGGCCAAATCAAATATGCGTGCTTTTGTAGTGAGAGTTTGTGAGGCAGTTGATACCATAGTTCACTCTTAACTGCCAGACTGCTAATAGGCCAAAATGAGAATAGGCTTTGAGAGTCAATTTTCCTAATTCTTGTGGTACCAACTACAGGCACTCAGATGGTAGTCAGAAGGAGAGTAGAAATATATCAGCAGCAAGAGGTGGTCTTCAGTTCCTGTGTGAACTTGGGCCAGTTGGAAAGATGAGCGGATTGAGGGCACCTCAGTAAATTTGCAGATGACACCAAGTTAGGTGGGAGTGTTGATCTGCTTGAGGGTAGGGAGGGTCTCCAGAGGGATCTGGACAGGCTGGATGGATGGGCTGAGACCAATGGCATGAGGTTCAACAAGAACAAATGCTGGATCCTGCACTTTGGCCACAAAACCCCCATGCAGTGTTACAGCCTGGGAGAGGAGTGGTTAGAAAGCGAACAAGTAGAAAAAGACCTGGGGGTGCTGGTCGACAGCTGGCTGAACATGAGCCAGCAGTGTGCCCAGGTGGCCAAGAAGGCTAATGGCATCCTGGCTTGTATTAGGAATAGTGTGGCCAGCAGGACCAGGGCAGTGATCGTCCCCCTGTACTCGGTGCTGGTGAGGCTGCACCTCGAGTGCTGTGTTCAGTTCTGGGCCCCGCACTTCAAGAAAGACATTGAGGTGCTGGAGTGAGTCCAGAGAAGGGCAAGAAAGTTGATTGAAGGGTCTGGAGGGTAAGCCTTATGAGGAGCAGCTGAGGGACCTGAGGTTGTTTAGCCTGGAGAAGAGGAGGCTGAGGAGAGACCTGATCACTCTCTACAATGACCTGAAAGGAGGGTGTAGTGAGGTGAAGTTTGGCCTCTTCTCCCAGGCAACCAGCGACAGGACAAGAGGGCATAGTCTGAAACTGCACCAGGGGAAGTTCAGGCTAGAAATGAGGAGGCCTTTCTTCATAGAAAGGGTCGGTAGGCATTGGAATGGGCTGCCCAGGGAGGTGGTGGAGTGCCCATCCCTGGAGGTCTTTAAGAAAAGACTGGACATGGCACTTAGTGCCATGGTCTAGCTGACATGGTGGTGTTGGGGCAAAGGTTGGACTTGATGATCCCAGAGGTCTCTTCCAACCAAACCAATTCTGTGATTCTGTGGACTTCCTGAACAAGAGTTCTTGATAACCTGATAATGATTTGCCTGTTAGGATAAGCAGAGCTCTTGTTCTCCCCATATAGCATGATTTTCAAAATGTTTGAATAAACTAATTCATTGTTATTTCAACAGCTCAATCTTCCACTGTTACGTCTTGTTGTACCCTGATGTTGAAGTTGACAGTAGGAGGTTGTTGCAATGATGCTGACAGACATACTTGCAGAAACATGGTAACATGTTCATTAGTTACACAGCAAGGTGTCTCTGCTTGCAAACTTATGTCCAAAGCCGTCTGCTTGTCTCTATCATTGCTGTGCCCTGCACAGCAGCATGAGGATAGGGGTAAAAACGGTCTCTATTAGTCACTGTGGGAAGCTGCTGGCTTACAACAGGAGATGCAGTTGTCATCAGACAGTCCAAATCCAAGAGAGCAAGCAAGCAAATGGATGTTACGTGTTTATCTTAATCTTGCTTGGTTAGGTGTGGCTGTATACTCTGTTCTGTTATGTACATTTACTAACACTTAGACATCATAAGAATATTGAACTCATGGGTACCTGAGATTTTTAGAAAAGAAATGCAAAAATCTAGGAGTAAGTAAATGACACAATTACAGTTTCACTAATGACAACTTTCAGAATTGGTCTCTGCTTTTTATCATGGTGGCAACAGGGTACAGACCAGCTGCCTGTTCCATGTTTTAGCCTAGTTCTGGATCCTGTCCAGTATCCAAGTTATCTAATGGCTTCCAGCAATAACTGTGGTGTAACACAAAGATACCTGAGTTGAAACTGGTTGAAATCTCTCTGCAGCAACATGAAACACAGCATGAGCTGACTTGCAGAAAGTGTCATACACCATGACATAAGCATCACTCTGACAGAATGTATCCAGGTATTGATGCTGGGGTGTAGTGTCAGCTGCTTGGAAGAAGAGCCCTCTTTTGGCTCCATATGCCTTTAAGAGGAGCTGAAGAAGGAAAAGAGATTTCCCTCTTATGCAGCAGGCTGAAAAGATGTTCCTGATGTTTGGAGGAGCTAATGTCAGGGACTCAGTGTTATGGCTTAGGGGGAACTAGGAAAGATGAAGGCTTATCAACCATAATATTTGGAGATTGAGTTGGTCAGAAACAACTGGAAAGAAGAGATGCATTAGGTGAGATTCTTGTGGGAGAGAGAATGTATTTACAGGTACCCTTGTAATAACCATTAGTTGAGGGATAGTGATATAAGACTGTTTGTATTTGGTTTTGTTTTAAAATTAACAAAACCAGTGTGGAAATCCAGTAGTAGTGGATCTTTGGCCTGGATATCAAAGACAATTTAGGTATCACAGACATACTCACTTTTGTTTTAGTAGTGTGTGAAAGAGGAAATGTTAAGAAATGCCTTATAACAGACAGAGCAATCTGAGTCTTGCTGCCTTTGTGTGACTGCTCGTCAAGCCTGGAATACCATTATAGAACCATAAATGTAAATTGGCTCTTGTTTTGATAGTGTATCTGAGGATACTGCTATAGATGTTATAACCTGTGATGTTATCTTGTGATATTTGTATTGCAGTGGTGTGTCTGAACATATGAGTATCCTGAAGCAGATGCATGAATTTGGACAGAAACCTGATTAGTCTTGAATATTTTTACTTAATAAAATATATTAAATAACACAGCAATATTGCCTCTTTCTACAAGCAGTTGTAATGTTAATAACAGGTACTTCCACATAGTATTAATAAAAATGTACATTTTTGGAAGAGAATTAATGAACTAGCAGAAGAACAAGAGCATGACATGACTAGTGACCGCTAGTATTAGAATTTTCACAAAGCAGTTTGGATACAGCAAAGCTGATAGGGGCAATTTGTTTTACTTGGAGAATTACTTGCATGATGTACTTGGAGAAGGTAGGCAAGAAAAGAGAAAGACAAACAGGCCAGGACCTTGGTATAACACTTTGTATAATGGCTCCCTCATATTTTTCAAATAGATGTTAAACTGGAGTGAGTATAAAACCTCCCATATGGAGCCTTCTATATGTAGAACCGATCTGGTCTAAATCAAAGATTGACTTTTTCTTTTTATAACCAAAATAGTTGGCAGTTTGAGAGCTTTTGTTTTTTTGACAGAGTTTTGAATAAAAATGCATTTTCACTGTTTGAAATGTCATTTATTTTACTTTCCAATCTCCCCATGTTATCTAGGGGCAATTCCTTGGATGATCTTGTATCTTTATTAAAATGTATGAAATAGTTGTTTATACAGGACTTGGAAGTGTTTCGTATTTCATCTAGTCTAGTTTGCAAATGTAAACAGAAATATTGCAGCTTGCTTTTTTCCTATTTTATTGTTTTCTTGTTGTGGCATCTCTTATTTTGAAAATCAAGTAAAATACCTTTATGAAAATATCTGAGTTCCCACTGCTAGCTATAAGATAACTACTTTCAAAAGCAGCTCAGCCAGATTTAGACTTGATGGGAGTCGTATAAAAGCAAAATGATTTAACAGAAGAGATTCACTAAAGTACTTAGTTCCGAGTGGCACCTAAACCTTTGTTTTGTAGCCTTTTCATATATTGGTTAATGTAGCCAGGAGATTTCAAAGTAGGATTGCATTTAAAATGGATTGTTGCTGTTGAGACAACTCACTTGCCCAGATGTTTTGAATGTTAAATTCTTATTACTTAGCAGCATTCTCAGCTACTCTGTTAATACCATGGAGATCATGCTTTCTTACTTTCATTGAAGAAACAGAATATATCTGGGGTTTCTTCTGATGAGATGCAAGTGAAACCCAAACCTTGTAGCTTCCAGGGATGTAACTGTAGTTGGAAATCAGTGAAGTTTAAGGGTTAAAAGACTACTGAAACACAGATGGCCACATTTCTGTGACTCATATGTTTTGAAATGATGTGATGTATAATGAATTGCTGTGTGAAGATGCTATGGAGCACAAGTGGTTAATACTGGTCAGTGTTGTAAGCAAAGCTACTAGACAGTGCACATAATCAAAGAAGGAAGAAATAAGATCATTACTGCACATCAACAAAACTGAGGCATCTTTGCTGAGGAAAGTCAACTTAGAAAATTTTAATACAGCATGTGAAGGATGTTTGAAATTTTTTTGAAGCTGCTTTATTTAAAGCCAAATGTTGGGCCAGTGCATTTGGAAGATTGTTCTTTCAAACTATTCAGATTTTGTAGCCTGGGCTAGGATCTAAATTTAGCTTTCAAATGGCTTTGTCTTTGCTGTTCTGGACTGCAGCAGCTTGAGACAGTCTGATATCTCTCTGGTGTAGTAAGGCTGATTTCATTGTATTAACTGAGTTTCTTTGAACATCACTAAGTATTGTTAAACATATTACTCCTAGTTGTTGTGTTAGTCTTTGAGTCTTCCCACGTGCATGAAAAATGGCTTGTGCTGTCAGCTAACTCGCTGTATGTGGGAGTTTGTGTGTGTATGTGTGGAGCTCTGGAGGACAGGAAAGCCCAGCTCCTCATGAGCTGTGCCTTGCCTTGCACAGAGCTGAGTCTTGCTGCTTGTTGTGGTACCCCAGGGTACACCTGGATTTGGAACCTTTGTGTTACATACTACTTCATAGGCACTATTGAGTTGTGCCGTTAAGTACTGTGGTCCTTGTTTTACGCATGACATTCTGGGCATCATGGTATTAAAGGATACATCTTCTCACCAAGATGGTAACAAAAAAGGAAGTTGTTTTATGGCACTCAAGAATTATCACAGTATTTAAGTCATTGGATTACAGTATCACTGAAAGAATCTTTTGAACTTTTCACTGTTTTATATCTGATATCTCTGACATGGTAGCCTTGATGGAGGTGAAAACAGAAAATTATCGGACAGAACTTAAATATCTGAAGCAACTACTACCTCACTTTCCTGTGGAGGTGTGAGAAATAAAGGAGGCATTATCTAGCTATAACTCTACAGACAAAAGCACATAAACTTTCTGAAACTCAATGTGCATTCAAGTTTGTGCAAGTCACTTAAACACTCTGCTTTCATTAGCCTTATTTTGCACAGTGGGAAGCTGATGATGGTTTGCTTGTCACTCCTGTGATCTCTGCCAGCCCGCAGAGCAGCATCTGACACGCGATATAGAAACCAAAATGCTCTGGGCCACTGTAGAGCCATCCCTGCTCCTGTGCAAGGCCTCTGAAAGGTACCTGTAAATCTGTTCCCTTCAGACTTCAGCACGAAGACCTGGAGAGGGAATGATGTCCCAGGCGCTCAAATGACACATGAGTCTGGTCAGGCTGTGTCCTGCAAGCAGCCCAGACAAGGTAGTGCAATTTAGACTTCCTTTGCTCATGCACTTCGGATTTCTTAAGGAGTATTCACGAGTGATTTAATGCCTCTTCTAGCTCTAGTCCGCAGGTCCTTTGCTGTCACTAACCCTAAGTTTGTTGAAATCAAGTAGCAGTGAGAATAGTTAAAGCTTTATGAGAGCAGGAAGGTGCAGACTTCTCTGTATTTCAGTGTGGTGAAAAGTCAAGTCTTTTGTGTAATGTAAGGAGTTTTGGAATTGGATATAAAACAAATGTTGTTTACCAGGAGAAACATTGAAGAATTCTGTAGGATAGGTTTCTGACAGAAGACCATGCAAAAACTGTATTTTTTAACAGTGAGAACTGACAGATACGCAATAGGGAGCCATCTTTCATCAGTAAGAGTAAGCATGATTTAAAAATTATGTTAATTTCATAGTTTCGATCTTGCAGACTGCCTGTCAAAATATATAGCAAAGTTAATTATAAGGAAATCACTGTATTACAAATTATAGTTTCTGTTATTAAATTCCTAAATAATTTTGGATTGCATCCAGGAAAATGAGAACCAAACTAGATTATCGCAAGAAATAGTTTACAAAGAAAAATA
This sequence comes from Cariama cristata, assembly GCF_000690535.1. Taxonomy (NCBI): domain Eukaryota; kingdom Metazoa; phylum Chordata; class Aves; order Cariamiformes; family Cariamidae; genus Cariama; species Cariama cristata. Next base: position 195,093 of record NW_009629916.1, read on the forward strand.
TGTCAAAGGCCAACTTTGTGGCATTCTATCTTATATCCACCTGAAAGTACTCAGAATAAAACAACATATAGTCAGTGTGTGTATATCATGCTATAAGGTTATCTTTTAGTTTTGTCTAAAGTTAATTCTTTCTCTCCCATTACTCCTTCAATCATTTGTAAGAACGGATTTTTCGTTGTCATGGAAAGAGCGAGCCTATCTGCATTTTGTGCTGTCTTCTGAGATATAAATACACAAAGTAGCATAGCAGTAGTCAGTGTAAAACTGAGCATTAAGCAGTTGCCTATGGGTTTATTGGTAATTTCTGTAATGAATTCATTGATGTTTCTGTAACAGTAGTTCTTCTGTAGTAAACTTCATGAAATATTTGGGAGGGGGGGGGGAATATTGTCCTGATCCTCACTGTGACAAAGAGTAAATACCTAACTTTTGGTACAGTTCAGAGGATCTTCAGACTGTCAAATGCTGCTAAGTGGAGTAGCATTAAATTGCTCCTGCTAGTAAAAGTTAAGGATATGTGTGAGTTGGTTGACTGGTGGTTTTGAAAATTATAATCCAGAGTTCCTGTCTCAAAACTGACAAGCAGTTTAGAGCATAAGTTTTGTTGAAAGTAATAGGGGCATGGTTATTAAATGCTTGTTGCTTTTTTGAAACGGAAACTTTGGCTCTGGAATTGCTTTTTTGTAATCTTTTTCTTCTCTCAGCCTTGAAAGGCTTTTATTCTTAGTTCAGAAACCTAATATTTTACTACTTTAAAATTAAAGCTCTTTGTACCTTATGTTCTTTAATTTAATATACTTAGAAAAATAACTTTATAACAATATTCTGAGGCACTGTAAAAACTTAGATGTATAATTGCACTTGTAGAATCATATATGATGCCGGTAAATGTTTACAGTCACATTTTTAGTCCTTGTGATAGTTCTATATAATCAATATACCACTACAAAGCAGGAAAGGATCAAGATATTATGAAGTACTTTGTTTACGCTGCCTTCATAGAATACTCCCGTTACTGAAGAGCCCTGTTCCATCAGTTGTATGGCTTTCCTGTGCACGTAATTTCCATTAGGTTATGTGAGCTGGCTTTATGCCATGCCAACCTATTAAGGGAAAACTTGGTCACTGCTGTGCTGGAAGGGGAAGAAAAACAATCCTACCTGACAGTTGGTCTGTTGATTTTTTTTTTTCTTGTTTGCTTGGAGTTGAGTAGTGTGTGACTATACAGACTGATGTAATTCGGGGTTTTTTGGTGTGTTCTGTGTGGGAGACTTCATCTTCAAAGGGAAATCAAGAGTTGTGAAATGGAGAATTATGGAAAACTTTTGTAAAGGAAAGCTTTCGTCCTGGCTCTTGTTAAACTGTGAGGCTGCCTTACAACCTAGAATGTTAGAAATTGTGTATTTTCCATAGTTAGATAATTCAAAAGTTACTTCCTATTGTAACTTTGCATATTTTCCTCTTCCATATGAAAGATCTCTTCTTTTATGGAACATTACAAAGGTCTGATAGCTTGAGTCACCCAACTGATTTTTTTTGGCTGGATATATGAGCACCTTAAAGTGATATGCTGATGTCTAAATTGTGAAAGGATAATAAAGGGAAGTAAGGGTGGTTAAATACACTGTATTCTTAATAGGAGCAATGTATAATGTTTCCCACTTTGTCCTAGTGAATTGTAAAATAAAAAGAATATGTAGTAAAATGAGAGAAAAAGTAGTAGTGATAAACTTTGAGAAGGCGTTTAAAATAAATTTGTTTTGTAGAGCATGGAAAGTACTCATTGATACTTGCTGATGAGAGAAAAAGTATGGAAGACAGGTACTTGACAAAACTAGTAACAGCAATTGTACTGCTTTAAAGAGGTTCTTGGAGAACTGAGTTCCCAGCCAGATGTGAGATATGCAAAGTTTTGGGAGATGACAGCATATGTGTAGGGTGTCCACTGAGTTCAGAAGCCTTTAGCATTGCTAAGAAACTTGCCTTGTCGTTTCAAGGCCTTACAAGACATTTCAAGGCAATACAAACCCTTCATTTCATTGGCAGACTAATGCAAAAAGACAAGGGGGGGGGGGCGCGAAAGGCGTGTGCAGGCTCATTGAGTTAGAACTACCTGGTGGTTTCTGGGGAGACTACTGACACAATTCTTCAGTTTCTCTGCTGCCTCCTGGCCTCCAGGCAGGAGCTGATTAGTGCTGCCAATTCTATTCTGCTGCTGCTGAGCCAAATATGTAAAAGGCAGCAGAAATGCAAGCTGTTTTGTTAATGTATGCTGGATGCTTGCTTTCCCCAGAGATTCTGTACTGTGTTTTGAGGAGACTTTCTTCGGAGCCAGAAAGAATGCCATGAGCTTAGAAAACCTTTGGAATTTGTGCTGCAGAAGTTGGTGTCTTCTGTTTCCCATCTGCTGGCGGTAAGCAGGAAGGTGGATTCCCCTTCCCCCCAGTCTGAATGTGCCAACTTAGAGATGAGGAAAATAACTTCATGTAGTTTAATATTTTAAGTTTTCAGGTAGCACACATACATGGTATTCATACAATGTAATGGGACAACTGAGGCTCCTTAGTGAAACTGGAAAGATAATGTTCCAATGTTAAGTGTTAGGGTTTTGAATTAAGAAATGCTGGATATTTTATAGGAGGCATTCTTGAGGATGGGGGGCTATTAGGAGCAGAAATTGATGAAAAATTACATGTCTGATATTAAAAAACAGGTCAGAACAAACTTCAGTGGTGAAATATGCTTAAGTGTTAATTCTCCCAGGAGAACTTCTGCTTCATTCCTAGTCTTTGGTTTATAAAAGTTCTTTGAAACTTTCTTCATGCTGAAAAACTGCATTGACCCCAAAATAGTTATTCATTTGTGTAGATTTATTCATGTGTTTGAGTATTTGCAGCCAGGGGATCTTAACTACTTTTGGTTCCACTGAAATATTATAATGAACTTCAAAAGAATCATAGTGACTATTGATTTTTAGCCATTACTTTTACAGAAAACTGTAACTATGGGAATTACTGTGCTTGCAAATAGGCAGAAAGAAATGTTTGCTCAAACAAGTAAAAGGCAAAGAAAAGGGATGGCGATGACCTGTAACTTACTAAGGTAAAGCATAAAGGAGTTCCAGGAGACCTAATTACTAGGCGAGCTTTCAGTTTTATCTTGTGATCTTCCCAATTTTCACTATTATTCCTTTAATTGTGATCAGTAAGGGAAGAGGTACAACAGAGCTCCCTGTCAATAGGCAGGGCCTTTCAAACAGGAGTTATTCGGATCACAGTTAAAATCAGATCCCATTGTAATAGTAGTATAAATGTAATAAGCCATACTTTGTTGTATATTTGGTTTGTTACATTTATCTTTAAAATGTTCGGCTTTCATGTGCTTACGAAGATGCAAGATAACAAAGTGATATTTAACCATGGGTTTCAGATATCATTTGCCAGATGGGGGTGAATTGCTGCTCTTTGCTTTACTTCCCTCCTTTTTCACAGACTAAACAAATATTTTTGCTTAATTTATGAAAAATCACATATTTAATTCTATAAGGCAGCAACACTGGGAGAAGTTCTGTTCACAATGATATTTATAATTGCCAGTAATGGAGTATAGATATACTGCCATATGTGTATTGATTTTTACTAGCATATGATTAACCATTTCAAATAATTAGGGCAAGAAAGTTCACTGAACAATTTTCTTGTATATTTTCTGGCTGATATTACTGGTAATATATGCTTTTGAGGGAAAAATCTTAAGGGAGAAAAATTTATTTTCAAATATTCCTACAGTTTTGTTTCATAATTGAAATTTCTTCTATAAGAGAGAAATCACTTCATTTAAAAAAAAATAAAAAACTACTCCCAACCAAACAAAAAACCCCCAAACAAACAAAGAAATAGAGATAATATTCCTGGAATATATCTAGTTTATTACAACCTGCTTCTCCATGTTGATTAAAGAAAAGAGATCATGAAAGGAGTAAAAGCTATGTTTTGACTCTGTCCAATAGCCCTTCCTCCAGTATTGGAAAGCTGACTTGATAATTTGCACAAGTCTGAAGGCTTATTCTTTTGGAGGTTCTTGTGTCTTGGTCCTACTGTGGGCAAAGGATGAGGTAAAAGTCTCAAGTAGAATGTTTGATTTGGTTTCTCTAATGTTGAGTGTCCAAATTGCATTGTTATGCTCAAAATCTTGTGGTCAGCAAAAAGGAAACACACCTTATATATAAAGCCAAGAATGTATTACTGGTATAATAGAAACCTTCACAGTCTACTTGAAGAATCATTTAGTCCACATCTGTGTACTGCAGGAAAAATAAAAGAAATCAATGCTGCTTACAGAAGTATATCCCAGTAGTAAATAATACAGGTAAAATTGCTATACACACACCCCTAACTAGTTTCAATCGTGGTGTTATGCTTACCATTCCTTGCTTCTCTGAATACTAAATAAAGAGCTTCAGTCAGGTGTTTGGGAGTAGGGGTGAAGAAGCCCTTTGCCCTGGAATATATTAAGTTGATGGTTTCTTTTTCTTCCCCCTCCTTTTCTTGTGCCTTTTAATTTACATGGGGCTATTCTTATGTATTCTAGCATGCTTTTGCATGCATGTTCTCTTGCTTCATGGGTCTGCAACTCCACAGTGCATCTGAATTTATAGTGTATGATGTGTTTTACATGTTAAATATTACTACTTCTCTTATTCCTAAAATCTGTTTTGGTCTAGTTGCAGGTCTGCATTTCTTTACCTGATCATAGGTGACTTTTTTATCACCCTGGGGCCCCAACTCTTATTATCCCTTGCTGTACTGCTCTGTCCTGCATCCTGTGCCTACGATAGCAGAGGCCTTTGAGAAACGTACCAGGCCTGTATTTTTGCACGCTACATCATGGTTTTAGGTGTAAATGTTTCATTCTGCACAGAATAACTACTTGTTACTGTTGTCTATATAAAAACTACAATGATACCTTGCAAAAGTGAAACAAGTTAGAGCTACCAGGTCAGAAGAAAAATGTTGCTTTTGCAGCTGATCAAGCCAAAACATAGCTGTAGGCAGACCCGAAGAACTTGGGACAGAGGAAGCCTGAGAAGCCTCTGAGGCCTCGCCGACTTGGTACGTACAAAGTCTGTGGCCTGGTCCCAGCAATGGCAGCGTAGTGTTAATAGGTGACAGCATGCACCACTCACTTCAGTGGGTTTGGGGGATGCTTGGTGCTTCTGAATCAGGTGAGCAATGTCAGGTTCAGTCACTAAAAATGGGAGGACACAAGATCAGTGTGTGTACTTGATTACTTCGTTCTTTGTTTCTGTGTGCTTCTCTCTCAGAGTTCAAATAGAGACCAGTCAGACTTCTGTGAGATCTTTTGCAGTGTTTTAAATATCTCTGGATAAAAAGCATCATAAAAATGCGCAATAGTCCATTGCACCATTGCTTTGGTTGCAGAAGGCATTCACAATAGAGCCATAATGTATGTGTTTCCCAGGGCAGGCGGCCGGGTGCACCCAGAGAGTGGCAGGGCCTGGAAACTTCTGGAAGGCCCCGGTGGCAGG
>NW_009629916.1:200698-201105 GCF_000690535.1 Cariama cristata
TCTGTTAAGGGGGGTTAGGAGTGCCTCTGGGCCCCTGCCTCTCTGTCTTCAGGGATTTATTTTGGGTGGATTCAATTGGATTAATTTATTTTTGCTGTCTGGTTGTTTATGGTATTGGGCAATTTCGGCCAAAATCTCAATTTACCTCAGGTACTGAACCAACCAGTACTGAAATGGAGGGCAGGGTGCTGTTAGGACGCACTCTGTGGAAAGGCATCGTGGCCTGGCTGAAGCACGGAGGGGCTGAGAGGAGGTGCGAGAGGGCTGTGCCGAGGCAGCGAGGAGAGCAGCGTTTTTGGCGGGGATGTGCGAAAGCTGGAGCAGGAAGGGTCGTGGCAGAGAAAAGGTTGGTCTGGGCAGGGAGGAGATGGCGGGGAGAGATGGCCTGCAGAGCATGAATGAGCCTG
>NW_009629916.1:201136-206979 GCF_000690535.1 Cariama cristata
TCTTCCTGAGCTCGCAGTGGGCTCAAATCTGACTCTTACTAGCAAAATTGATTTTGATTAAAACTTGAATTCTTCCCTTTTTTTGCCAAACAAGATGGATGCCTAATGGAAGATATGTGGGATGGGTAATTTACATGTGACCATATATCATGCAACAGAAGGGATTTCTTCCAAAGTTGAATACAGTCTTTTAGCTCTTCTCAGTGTCCATATTTATAAATACTTTTTTCTAGAACACACATTAATATGTGCTAGAAACTGTCTCTAGAATCCAGTAATGTAGAACATCAAGATGCATTGTAGACTAACTATGCATAGAATAAACAAACAAAAATAAAATTAACCTCAGGTAAGCAAGAGCTGAAATCACTCAGGATTCCATGATTATAGTAGTACTCTGCTGGAACGCTTTACTACCATTGTTGTAGCAGGATCACTGCTGGCTAATAATCTTGGCATGAGATTTCTTTCTTTTAGCTGTGTTTCTATTGGTTTAAATAACTCGAAGTTAATCAGATTAATTTTCTTGTTGCTTTTTAACTGCAAGTTGTCATCTTTCAGATCAAACATTTTTACATGTATAAAATATGTAATAGCATAATAAACCAGCCCTAATCTATGTATAACTTTGCTGATGAAGAAAAGCTGTATACAGAATATCTAATTAAGAATAACAGCATCCATATCTTAAAAACTAACTATATGCTTTAATTACAGAAATAGCTGCTGACTATTCCACTATAAAATTAGATGATGTAGCAACATTTTTGGCAAATAAAATTTTTGCTGCACCGGAAGTCATCAACTTATCTTTGCACTTAATTAAATTCTAGCAAATGTAAATCAACAATGAAGACTGTAATACAGATAAGGAACTACATGTGCTTTACTGCTTTTTACTTATGTAGCAATATCACATTGGCAAAGGTTGCTGTGTGTGTCATTCATAGCGCACCAAGGTCATCCTAGCAGGGAGAGAGATTCCCAACAAGTAAGAAAGCCAAAATATAGCCCAGAATTATTGAGAATACAGTTCTGATGTCAGTCATTCTTGAAATGACCTGATAATGCATAAAGTTAATTTCCTTTTACTTTTTTTCTTGTTACATATTCTCTTGCTTGTGCATATGCTCATCTCTTGCCTTTTACAGGTATGCAGTGTTTTGAAGGTACTTTATCTTTGCAAAACTTTGTTTTGCAATATCAGAAGTGATGGTCAGGTATTGTAAACCATTGCCTCGATCAGAAGAGGTTAAAGTGGTTGCACAATTAGTTAGAAGTGTACAAGAAATACAACAGGGTGACACTGAGGTTTAGAGTTGTAAGAAGATTCTAAGAGAAAGATACCAACTTTCTCTCTACTGAACAGGTTCAAGAGAGTGGGTTTATCACCAGAGAAAATGCCAGCTTGCTTGTTCTTTGAGTAATTATATAATTTTAAAATGAATTGTTTTCTCAACACTATTAATGTAGTTTTGATTTGGTGATCTTTATGATCTGAAAATCCTAGTACTGATAAATAGGGCAGGATTGACCCCAGCCAACAGATGCAGTGATTCACTTAGGCAGTGTCTGATTGTCCAGGGATGTAAATGTCAACATCAAAAAGCACTGAGCAGATTGAGGTGAACTAATTGTGCGCTCTGGTAACGAAGGGATTGTATGTCATATAACTAGTATGCTGAACAGTTGTTCCAATTTTTTGTCAACTTCCATAGCTTTTTGTGTATTTGACTTTCTGAAACATAATTCAAAAGTGGGCGTGTGCACAGATCCAGGCAGTAGAGCTGATGGCTGCAGTGCTGCTGTCCTGGTATGCTTCCCTCACTGCTGCCTAGCAAAGAACAATTGTTTAAACACTGTCCCCTGATAAGTAATTCTGTCTGCTCTTTCATCTGTACAAGGTAACAACACATACAGCTTCCTGTAGCTTTAGATCTGGTTCAACAAGTAATTACTTAGTGCGTATGTTATTTTGAATGTTTTCCTTTGTGTAAGGTGTTGGTGCACTGGAACCATCCCTCAAAAGTATGTAACAGCTACTAGACTAATTTAAAGTTAAAAATCTGAAACTGGATAGGCAATTGTGGGTTATTAAAATAAACAAGGGAAACGGTTACTGAGTCTCAACAAAGAAATTCTTTCAAACTTCAGCACCTAGAATCTAATATTGTCTCCTTGCATTGCTAAGGTTGTCTTCTGTCAATGAAAAGACTGACTGTCACATGCACAAAACTGACACGCTGGGTAGCATAAGTTTTTACAGCAGACAAGAAAGGCAGAAATCTGCTCAGTGGAGTGGAAGCAAAAGCATCTTGTCAACATATTTTAAAACAATTATCGGAGTTTTTCTTGATTTTTCTGAAACTTTTTCATTTTGGTAATTGAGGATTTTACACTGAACAGTTGTGTGCAGTTATGCCATGGCACTATCCAATTAACCACCCAAGGCAGCACAGCTCAAAAAGATAGCTAAATGATACAGCGCAGCAGTAGTCCGCATTTGTTAACCAGGGGGGCTGTAGCAATATTCTTTTGGCGTGGTGAATCCACTTTTATGGCGCCTGCATGCTGTTTTAAGGAGTACAATTTTTCTTTGTGTCCACGTGTTCATTCTAATGATGAGTATGTTTGTGCCTAATTACTTAAAACTAGAAAGTTGTTTTTCTATTTTTTCCTCTTGTGTTGCTTGTTCAGTCTTGTCCCCTGCCCACTGCTGTGTATCTTTGTTCCTTCTTTCTGCCTGGTGCATATGCATGTAAGATGTGGAGGATACAATTTCAGTTCCTTTCTCCTGTCCGTCTGAAATGGAGCACTCTGCTTCTGAAACTCTTTTCCAGTAGAGCAGCAAATGTTTTGTGCTATTTGCTACCTACCTACCTTGACCCAAGGCCTCCTCTTGTGTGCTGCTTGCAGTGGTTGTGCTTGGTCATCTTCCTTCCCTTGGTCTGTAATGCCCTGTCCATGAGAGAAATTGTATGTGTGCAAGCCATTCAAGTCTCAGATAAAGTGTGTGTGGAGCTCGGACGCTAGAACTGTCCTTTCAAGGATGTGATATGTCCTGTTTTGACCATTCAGTCTCGTGTCTGGTGGCTGCAGAAACTTCTAGAGCAAATCTTCTGAGTCGGGCAAGGAAACCATGGGTTTTTGTTGTCTTGCAACAACTTTTTTGTTGCCTTGCAACTGTGCTGTGCCCTTCAAGGATGTGATGTGTCCTGTTTTGACCATTCAGTCTCATGTCTGCTGGCTGCGGAAACTTCTAGAGCAAATCTTTTGAGTCGGGCAAGGAAACCATGGGTTTCTGTTGTCTTGCAACAACTTTTTTTGTTGCCTTGCAACTGTGCTGTGCCTAAGCTTTCTTATGACTCTGGTTAAGATGGCATAGTATCTGGGATCACCAGGGGGTCTTGTCAGGTAAATGAGATTCTTCTTGCAAAAGCAGTCACCTACGGCTGTGGACTGCTGTCAGCAAACACTGCGCATTCTTCTTGCAAAAGCAGTGATCTATGGCTGTGGACTGCTGTCAGCAAACACTGCGAGTTTGGTTTTGTGTGACTGAGCAGCATCCAGCTGGCTTTTGTCATTATTCCTGGAACCATTTGCAGGGTTCAAGGACAGTACTGGCTGCATTTCAGTGCTGGCACTGGAACAAGTCGCTGCCATTACACTTCAGTCATTCATCCTCACAAGTGTGCTTTTCCAGCACTGATATTTCAGCAGCAGAAGCCTGAAGCAACATTCCCTCCCAACGCTGCAGTTTCTCTTGTGCAGCAGTATGGTGAGCAACCCTTTTATAGCTCTCATTGCAGAAGGAGATCTTGTTGCAGAACTGTAAAGGATATGCTGTCCTTTGACTTGGTGCACCTCTGTGTAGCCAAAGGGAATGGCTGCTGTTAGTGTGTTTTAGCTGGTGGCAGACACTGGAGCTTGGACCCGATCTTTCAAAGGCCGTCTCCCACTGCTGTTACCAGTGTTCCTTAATCCTTAAACCCTGAATCCTTTTTCTTAACCTAGGAGAACAAGGAACTGATGTACTAAGAAAACCAGAGGCCTTTCTGCAGCTTCTGTGGAGCACGAAAGAATATGTGCACGTTACCCTCTGAAGAAACCGAGTTCTACCTCTATTTGACATCTTATGCTATCTTTTTCTGTCCCTGGGATTTTGCCATGTCCCATGCTGGAGCTGGTTCAGGTAGTAGGGAGATTGGATTTATGCTATTATGCTTCCAATAAATGTGTTCCCAATTTTCAAGGAGCTGAATGCCTGCCTCTGTGCAGCTTACTTTTCTCTGATGGTGGCAAGTGCACTAGGGAAGGCTAAAACTGCCTGAGAGATGTGGCTGTTAAGAGAATGGGTGATCTGGAGAAACTGGCTTACCGCTTTGTCTTCATTTCTGCCTGGTGAACTATTGAGACTTGTTTGCCTGGCAAGGCTTGAAATTACTGGGCAAACTGACTTCTTTTGTGGTCTTTCTTCCCTGTGGCACGAGAGAAGAATTCATGTTTATTGTGACAGACATGCAGATGACTTCCTGCGTTACTTTCCAGGCTTTCTTTAAGTTGGAGGATGTACTTAATGACTTAGTGTTGTTAAAAGTAGCGTACCTTAAAAACTTAGTACAGCTTACATAAAAAATTGCTGTAATTACATTGGAGAAAATAATTTTAATCAATTGATTCCCCCATCTCTCTTACTATTTACAGATCATGATCTTTGAGATCATCTATTTCAGTTTTACAGTTTTGCAACCAGCATCTCTAAAAGTGGCTTTGGAGCCAGCATTATGGGAGAAAATAGTGAGCAGTGGTAGTCTATTGTGTGGTATACAACCCAGCTTCCAAATCTGCAGGATCTTCTTCTCTGTATTCTGCCACCCTTTTGGAGGATTTCCGAACTCATTCTCTTGTTCTCTTGGATCTGCAAGGTCAAGTAATAAGGCATATTCCCTACTCCACTCCCCTTAAAACAGAACACAAGCAACAAAACAAAATAAGCCCAAAACTCTAAACTTAAATGTGGATCAGAATCAGAATATGATTGTATATGGTGTGAATACTCTGTTGACACAAAGTTTAACTTAGGGTAGTAAATAAATATAGTCCATGATCATGTGTGACTGAGTATTAGACTCCATAAAAATAAAGTAAGGCAGAGAGCTAGGAGTCCTTTTGTGTGTGTTCACCAGCTCCTGCTTTTGACCTGGGATTGAAATGGAATAGCCCCTATCTTCCAGCATTTGGTCCCAAGACACTCTACTTCTATGCAGATGGGGGTGAAATATTTTTTTGAAGGAACTTTTCCATGTCTTCTTGAGGCTTTTCAGTTAATCCCATTTCTGTTGTCTTCTGCATCAGATTTCTTGTGTTCCTGTTTTTTTGTTTTGTGTTTTTTTTTTTAACTGAGTTACCTATGCAGAAAACTAATATGATTAGGTTGAATGAGAACAAAAGAAAAGCAGTAGAAAGCTTCCTATTTACCTCAGTCAACTTTAGATCTTAACCACTAACATTTCTAGTATTGGTTAAGGAAAGCAAGCATTCCCTCTTTCATAATTTTATTGGCTGGTTAGGAGCTTTAACTATTGCAAGAGTTGCATGACGGTCAAATTTAAATATTAATTTTTAAAAGTATTCTATTCACATACCTATGCTTTAATGACTCTGAGAGTAATAACTGATCTTGCAGGCTGGCATGCAATAAAAATATTTTTACTACAAAATAAGGTATCTTATAATGACAAATACATTGGGTAATTTTTTTGCTTTATTTTGACATTTAACAGATGTAGTCATCTTAAAACCAATAATTGATGTGATACGTGTCACAAAGCACACAATAGGGA
>NW_009629916.1:207010-210602 GCF_000690535.1 Cariama cristata
AAAGAAAGCACTGAATAAAATGACGTTAATTTATTAAAACTCAGAAAAGCACCAACTGTATTTCTCACGAGTGTCACAACACATCTCTAATTAGTTTGGAAGGAGTGTAGGAGCTATAGCACTGAGTCAGTAAGACTTCATGCAAGTTGTGACTGGTGAAATGTTCCTGGTTTTTACAGTTCTCATCATGTTGCCTTGCAAAAGCAAAATAAGGATTGTAAGCTCACTTCATTGTGTATGCAAAATATTTATTTAGAAACATATTTAAGATTCCCAAGATGAAAAACTGTACTAAATATTTTTGAATGGCAGTCAATGTAATGTCAGCCTTACAAAATTATTTTTCCTTCTTTCTCTCCGTTTCAAGTATGCTTGGGTAGCTGGCCAATGTAGTCTCAAAAGCAGTCAAAGTGTGAATCAGTATACTATTATTTCTCATTAATGATCTCATTAACCAAGCACTTTCTTTAGCAAAATACCTCTTGCCAAACTGCTTCAGTAAATACAGGATGTGATCTTCTGTGTTTGTGCCAACAATGTTTTTATTGGTTTTTTAACAAGGTAAACTTAAGTGCTGCTTTTCACTTAAAAAACGTAAATCATTGTGTATGGAAAGGGAAGACGTACTAGGTTCTAGCCGTCTGTTTAGGATGATAAACCTCTTCCAAAACCTATTCCAGGGACTGAACAGGCCATCTTTATTACTAAGTATTTCTTGTGTCGCAGTGTATTGTGTTCAGTTACATACTGACCAGCACTTAATTCTGCTTTTACCCAGCAATTAAGATTCATATTGCTACACACAAAGCGTAAAGAGTGTAAATGGATTCTACAACTGTTGAAGACATTTTTGTAGGAATACATCAATAATCTGCTGAGATTATTCATGTGTTGAAATTACAGTTTCAAATCATTAGATATTTATCTGGAAAGCACTGGTGCAGGGTGGGGGGGGAACATTCCCACAAGCCTGAAGTTTTTGTAGCATTTGCAGTCCATTAGTTAGAAGACGCATTACTCATTTTTTCAGTAGTGAAAGATTTATATCCTCCAGTTAATTGCTTGCACTTATGATTTAAAGGCATATAGTGTATTCACTTGGAGAGTATCCCTTTTTTATATATATATGACAAAAATTGTAAAGCTATACAGAAACTCCAGTATGTATACTGTGAGGCACAACTAACATGTACGTTTGTTAGTTGGAGTGGGGAGTTCAGCAGAAGACTCTTCATTGTGTGATGGTGTACTGTCAAACCCCCCAGAAATACATAATTTGCATCGTGAGCAAGCTGAGAGGTGACACTTTTTTCTTTCTGCTAGAACAGCTACAAAGCAGAGGTCCTGTGTCTGTGTTGTGGCTGTCAGCATTATTATGAATCTGCTAATTAATAAGAAATCAGGAGTTAAAAATAGTCTTAAAACATGCAGGATTTAGTTTCAAATATGAAGGAAGAAAAATGACAGTCTTCTGCAATGGCGGGAGTTACTACATCAAAGACAGAAAAAAAGAAAGACTTCTACAAATGCAGAAGTTGTTTAGGGACAGATGTAGTCAATCATCCCTTTTTGTGCAAGACGTAAGATAGCACAGTTAATATATTGCATTTAAAGTTTTAAAATACATTAAAATATGAAATCTAATGAGAAAAAACCACAACATACCTTGAGCAATTAGCAGGAGTAATTCCTGTTTGTGCTTTTGGAAAGTCTTCTTCAAAGAGAAAGTATAAAGAGTGAGTTACTTTGGAAGTAATTATGTCAAAATGTGAAGGCTTGCATTTCCTCTGGTTTGCTTTATTTTCTTTTCAGAGACAGTTATAGTGGTGTGTGCGGGGGGGGGGGGGGGGGGGTTGGGGTGTGGGGGGGGGGGGGTTGGGTTTTTTTTGTTTGTCTTTTTTTTTCTTCCAGCTTATTGTTTCTCCTTCATGGTACTGCAGTTTTGAAGAAGCTCTTGTATAGTAATGCATTTCGTGTTTTGAGAGCCATGAGAGTTGTGATTCTCGTGTGTCTCCATCAACAGCTGAGTTCCACAGGCTTTGAGGGACTGACCCATGCAGCTTGGTCCCTGGGCTCTTATACCTTTCTTCTAGGTTTGATGCTTCAGATTTTCCAAGACGGAGGTTGCCAAAACCAAATTATTTTATGGGGAAAAAAGTTAAGATCTGGTGTGGTTTTTTTCCTTTGTTTAGTGCAAGCTAATTGTTTAGAGACCACCTGAGTTAACACTTGGTGATCTAAAAGTGATGCACCAGTCTGGGCAAAGCCAGTATTATGCACTAGAAATCCAGCAGTGTGTGTTTCTTCATAGTGATTTGAGCAGCTGCTTAATCCTGGGTTGAGTGAAAACTCCTTTGAGTTTGCAGTAGCGTTCTGTATAACTAGTTGTGGGGCACCTTCCCACTGGGGCTTAAGCAGAGAAACACATGTACAAAGAAAAGCAGGAAAATAAAACCAATGGAAATTGTAGTCTTTTACAGTGTGGTGATAACTTCTCTCATACCTTCACCTCTGGAAGTATCTGGAAAACCTTATTTGGTCAATATGCCTCTGGTGTGATTCATCACTATAAATGCTTTTGTGTATCATGAACAAACTTGATAGTTTGTAAATTACAGTCTGGGAGAAAAGATTACTTTTGAATCATCTTTTTAAAGGTAAGTTGTTTGGTTAAAAGGTCTTTTTCTTATAAAGTAAACCAGTCTGCAGAAATTTTTTCTTTTTCGTCCCCATGTTTGAAATAAAAGTCAAAGTATTTCAAGATTGTAGTCAGCTCAGCGTATGACTTCATTGAAGCTAGTTGTCATTTCCTCCTGTCCTTTTGCTGGGTGAGTGTAGGGGTTCCTTCATTGATGCTTGTGATGTGCTGGAGAGGGTCTTTTGCATATATTACTGTGAGGGCGGGGGAAACCCCATAAAGCAGATCCTGCACAAAGACTAACCCGTGGGGTGGGAGGGAGGCAGAGCATGAAGTACTTATGCTACAGGTCAATCAACAGTCTCTCACAAAGCAAATATTTTGGCTTTTTTCCATTTTTTTTTTTTTAAGTAAGACTTTTTTCTTAAATTGATTCCAGGTCCTGTTGAAACTTAGCGTGTAAAATCCAGATCTGATGACTTGCTGTTGTTTTACTAGCACTTCTCCTACTTTTAAACTTGTTTTGAGGGGTAGAAAGTTGCTTTAGAAATCTGCTGGTTTGGGAAATGTTTTCACTGTTGTATATACCAATAAAGCAACATACAAAATGCTGTATAACAAAACACCCAACTGCTTTTAGCAAATTTCTGAGGATTTTGAAGGATGTAAAGCCCTGAGAGGGCCTTGAGGACTTTCTTACCTGGAGGTGATTACCATTCGTCAAACTACATGGATGGGTTGTGCATACAAGATTTCCAAGAGAAACTCTGGGTTGGAGTCAGTTTGGCTGAGCTAGTTTCAATAGGAGTTTTCCCACTTCTCTCTGGTACAAGGGTTGGGTAAGTTGTTTAAATGAGCCAGTGGTAACTTTCCCTTCTTTCATGTTTTACCTTTTAAATGCACAGCTTCTGTGCTGTGTCAGAAAAATTCCCAATGCGCCTTTTCATTCTGCGC
>NW_009629917.1:0-2386 GCF_000690535.1 Cariama cristata
TGTGGGATGCTACATTCTGTAAACCAAGTACTTTGAAAATGGGTTAGATTTTAAAATGGATAACTAGTTCAATACAATTTTACAACTTTAAAAATTACAACGAAAAATGGTTGGAAAAAAAAATCTGATACAATATTTTAATGCATAAACAGCTGAATGGTGAGTAGAATTAATTCAGCAATTTTATTTTCATAAATAATAGTGGTGAAGGTGACAATGAAAGATTATGTCCAGTTGCACCTGCCAAGATTTCAAAATGGACATTCAAAACATGGAAAGTGTCACATAAACGACAAGTGAAAAAAAATGCCTTACATATATGAGAAAGCTCAATGTCACGCATTTATATGAAAGAAAATAGTAATGACAACATTGAAAGCTGGTGATTGGTCATAAATACCTGCTGAGGGAAAATGATAGATAACAATGAGCTTTTTACTCTAGTGAAGAGTCATGCCAAGAAGCTGTGGTTGGATACTACGGTTAGGCATATTTAAATAAGGATTTAGACACATACAATTGATGGCGAAATAGCTATACATCAGAACAAGCTACCATGCAGAATTATGGATTTTCCCTTTCATGGCAATTTCCAATCAAGTCTAAAAGTCCCCCTAGAAAACCTGGTTTTGCTGTGTACAAGTTATTGAACCTAATATTGAGGTAATTATGTAAAAACAGATGGCTTTATCATGCAGACTGTCACATTAAATTATCTAATAAATCTATATAGCCTTCATTTTTATGAATTCAAAACAAAAAGAAGAAAAGGATCGAACAATGCTGTATAAAGGAATACCGTCATTGACACTGAGAAAGCAGCGCTATCCTGTTACATTATCATTAAAATTCTTTCTTTGTCTAATTGCTTTCCCTATAAGAGTAAGATAAGCAAAAGTCCACTTGCAAAGAAACAGCAGCCTTTAAGACAGAGAACATGGAGGTGGTACTTGAATTTTTCATGTAGTTTTTTTGTTGGTTTTTTCTTTATTATTTGGTAGTCAGATTTCCTAGAAGAATAGAGATTTCTAAAATTAAAATGAATACACCAAGTCACTGAAGCAAGTGAGACAACTTAAAAGAAGGTCAGGATAGGCCCAGGCTGAAGTTAAAAAGCAGCTATGGGCAAGTCTCGTATACTGAAGGAGTATAAAAAGTCATGAAAGCAATAGGTTACGATACTCTGAGATTCCTGTTTTTTCACAGATGGACAGGAAAGGGTTAGATACATGTCTGTTTACACGTTTACATTACATGCTTACCTGCTACCTTACAAACAGTTTAGCACTTACTGCCCTTACATTTATTCTTTGCTTAAGTAACACTGGGCATCTACTTTATGTGCCTCCTTTGAGAAGTGTCATGGTTTAACCCCAGCCAGCAACTCAGCCCCACCCAGCTGCTCGCTCTCTCCCTCGCAATGGGATGGGGGAGAGAATTGGAAGGGTAAAAGTGAGAAAACTCGTGGGTTGAGATAAAGACAGTTTAACAGGTAAAGTAAAAGATGCACACACAAGCAAAGCAAAACAAGGAATTCATTCCCCACTTCCCATGGGGGTGTTCAGCCATCTCCAGGAAAGCAGGGCTCCATCACACGTGACAGTGACTTGGGACGACAAAACACCATCACTCCCAATATCCACCCTTTCCTTCTTCTTCCCCCAAGTTTATATGCTGAGCATGACATCACATGGTGTGGGATATCCCTTTGGTCATTGGGGTCAGCTGTCCCGGCTGCGTCCCCTCCCAACTCCTTGTGCACCCCCCAGTCTCCTCGCTGGTGGGGTGGGGTGAGACGCAGAAAAGGCCTTGACTCTGTGACCAGCACAATAAGCCTGCTTCAGTTGTGAATACTGCGAAATAGTTAATGCCCCCACATATGACAGTGATAGTTATCATCAATGGCAATTAATAACACCACCAAAATACACTGGAACAAAGAAAAAGATTTGAGGAAAAGTAGAAAACATGACTGAGATGGAGAGAGCTTTTACATTAGGCAAAGACAGAGAAAAGTATAATTTCATAAATACATAGATATCAGAACAAAGAAAAGAAAGAGAATAAGGAATAAAATAAATGCTTAAAATGCCATAGGAAACTAGGAAATAAAATTTTTAAAATTTATTAAGTTCCATCTGAAATAATTCAAAAAGAAAAGCAAAAGGAAAAAGAAACCTCACAGATAGATACTTTAATTAGTCCATAAAAGCATTTACTTAATTACTTTCAATATAGTTAGTAAAAGACAATTTCCCACTTTATGAATTGTGGTAAAGTTTTGTCACATTTTGGACTTTTTTTATATTATGTCCTGCATTGTTCAGCTCAAAACAAAATGTGCAACTGTTGAGTTACATTTCCTAGTTTAAATTTATCTTCACTT
>NW_009629918.1:0-924 GCF_000690535.1 Cariama cristata
CCCATTAAGTTAGCAGACGGGAAGGACTGCTTATTGGAAACATATATTCTCCCTCTTTCCCCCTCCCAATACCATTTTTATACAAGAAACAAACTTAAGGCTCTGTAATGTTAAAGCTTATAATGCCGTCCATGTGCTGCCCCAAATCAGATGCAGATGAAGAGGATTTCTGCACAGAAATGGCATATCTAAAATAAGCGAACTTACCATAGACTTGAAAAAATGCAAATCCAAAGAGCAGGAGTGGCGTCAGCAGACCCATTTTGACATATTAAAAGCAATCCCGATCGCTTGCGAGACCAATTCCACAGAGATCAAAAAAAAAAAAAAAAAAAAAAAGTATCCAAAGCCAGTAAGAGGTAGGTCCAAAAGTTTTCAGTTTCCTAGCAGCTACTTAAAGTGGAAAGGGAAATCTTGAAATCAAAAGCTGCAGATGGAAAGGTCTTGAATGTGACACTTTCAGATCCATACAGATTAGAGCAGGGAGCGAGCTCCGGAGGCTTCTGCTTTGCACACACGCTCCTTCCTAAATTCCCACCAATCCAGCCCAGGCAGAGGAATTATTCAAGTGTGTCTAAGACTCTCTTTAGGATCCATGGCAATCCAACAGCAAGCTCTTTCTTCGGAAGACAAGGAGAGACTCTGAGAAAGGACCCGATTCCTAGAAAGTGCTCCACAAACTTCCCGGCACTTTGCAGGAAAATCATTGGCTTGGTTTGGCTATTTTTGCTTTCTTCTCGCCCTCCCCCTACCCCCTTTTTTTCTCTCTTTCTCTACCAAATCAGTTCAAGCTGCAGAGTTTCTCACTTAACTTCCATAATAGGAACGCCTAGGCGATGTGCTACAGGAGGGGAAACGGCTTTCTCGGCATCCCCTCAAAAGCAAACCCTGTCCCCTACACCTCCCTCCTCTCACTGCAAACCA
>NW_009629919.1:0-7155 GCF_000690535.1 Cariama cristata
CAGCAGGCGGGGGCAGCACCCCGTGCTCCTGGGGAGTCGTAATTAGGGAAGTACTAATTAATCTAGTCCTCTGCTTTTACAGCAGATGGGATTTCTTTCCTTCCCACAGTTCCCAGCAGGCACAGGGCAAGTCCTTGCTGGGCAGGGACAGCTCCCGGGAGGTAGCGAGACGGAGATATTGCCGTGCTGCTGGTGGTGTGTGCTGCATGTGGGGTCTCCGCTCCCCAAGCACCGGTGCAGGGCTGGGTCTGTCAGCAAAGTGTGCTTACACTGCACAGACTCCAACAGAGTGTTCAAAGCCTAAATTGGCTTCTCGGAGAGGGAAAAGTGTCCGGACCAGCAGGGCCAGAGGAGCTGCTGCCTGATCTGGTTTCAGTGAGGCCAGATGGTGGGCTCTCACATGGTCCGTCTGCTTTGGGCGGTTTAGCTGTAGGACAGCCCTTGGGCCACAAACTCGAGATTGCCTGAGCAAGGGTTTAGGGTAGATGTTGATGCAGCCTGTCCCAGTGGTGAAACGTTTATGCTGATAAAATTACTTGTAACCAAGACTGAAAGCCTAACTGAGGGTCCTGCAGCTGGGCAGACCAAGGCTTGAAGACCTGATTGACATCTGTAGTAGCTGTGAGCTCAGGGCTGCAGCTCTACCTGCCCCTTGAACAGAACTGCTCAGCAGCAGCTTGCCTGGAGCCTTCTGCCTGGACCAGGCTTTGGTTTGACAGCCATCCTCGCTGGCGGTAGGTGTGATACAGAGTGGTGAGGAGCGGGTGTGGAGCAGAGCTGTTGGTTGTGAATATGAGCTGTGTGGCCAAGCTGCCTGAGTGCTCTGCGGGGGCTGACAGCTCTGCCCACTGCTCCTGCCTGCTGCGGGCCTCCGCTCTGCCTGTCAGCTTCCCGCCACTCAGCACAACACTGTCCTAAGGTGTGCGTGACACTTTAGGCATTGGAATGGGCTGCCCAGGGAGGTGGTGGAGTCACCATCCCTGGAGGTGTTTAAGGAAAGACTGGACGTGGCGCTTAGTGCCATGGTCTAGTTGACATGGTCGTGTTAGGGCAAAGGTTGGAGGCGATGATCCCAGAGGGCTCTTCCAACCAAATCGATTCTGTGACTCTTGTTCCACAGGCTGTGTGTGCACACCCCTGTGTGACTGTTGGAGGGGCGCAGCCAGAGGGCCGGCAGTGCGCGGGAAGCAGGGATGGTGTCCCAGATGGGGAGGGTGGCCTGCCCTGGGCCCGCTCTAGAGAAGGTCCCTTCTGCGTCCGCAGGGCGCTGGCACTGCCTGTGTCTGCATGTCAGGGCAGTTGACCCTTTTTCCACCCTGAAGGTGGTCACCGTCACCCAGCAGTGCAGCCTCTTCTGTTGTTTCCTGTGGATCTGTTGGAGCTGCTGGAGCGGCGCTGGCAGAGGACAGGAGGGGTATACAGTGGGGCATCCTCTGGTCTGCAGGGAATGGTGACAGTGTTACTCGTGGCTGCTGCAGTGGGAGTTATGTGTTGGGATGGACCCTGGAGAGCTGCTGAGCTGCGATGAGGAACAGCGCGCTGTGGCGTGTGGATTGATCAGGGAACTCGGTGCTGTGGCTGCAAGCTCACCCAGAGCCTCCCTCTGCCCTGCGCTGTCACCCTCTTTTGCAAATCTCTGCACTGCTGCTCTGTTTTTCCACCTCCAGGGCTGGCTTTGAAAGCGCTCCAGAGGAGCGGAGCCAAGTTCTCCTAATAGCCTTTTCAAAACTTGCTCTTGTGTTTGCCTGGAGCAATTAGTTGCTTTGTTGTAGAAGAACAGTTTTTCATCAGCCTGTTGATGGTTGTGTGGAAGCTGGTGTCAGTGCAGCAGCCGAGGCTCCTGTGGAGCGTTGTTGATGGCATCTGTCCTGAGTCTGTGATGCTCCCGCTTGTGATAACTCTGTTAATGTGACCTGTGCAACGCTATCAGTACCTGAGCTTCCCCCTGCTCGTGGGGCTGCAGGGGATGAGGAGTGCCACAGTCCTTTCGGGTTCCTCTCTGGTGATTCCCCCCGTACGCATTGCTCTGGGTGTCGTTGCTCCTTGTTGTGGGGATGCAGGCGAGGGCTATTCTCAGGTGCATCCCAGAAATGAGAAAGCAGATGGAAGGCAGTTGGGGGATTGCCTTCAGGGCAGCAGCCCTGTTTGGAATAAGGCTGTTGGAGTGTGCAGAGCTGTCCTGAACTGTCCTGAGCTGCCAGTGACGCCACACAGCTCAGGCCTGGCTCTCGTGCCCTGCTCTTGTAGGGGAGCTAAAGAAAGATGAACTCCAGCTCTCGAGCTACTTTTAGCAGCTTCACTCTAAGCTCTGGACAGTGTGTTTACCCCTGGGCTTGCATCATGCTGTGCTTGGCCCTGGCTGTGTTGGTTGCTCCCTGGCTCTGTTCCAGAGATGGGAGGAGAGGCTAACCGCAGAGACGGGCAAGCCTAGCGGAATCAGAAAAGTTCAACCCTCAGATCTTTAGACCCAGTCAAGGGAGGCTTCCCAGTGGTGGGGCTGGCTGGGAAGAGGCTCCTGCATGAGGTTTTGGGGCTGATGAGATCAGAGCTTCCCTAACACTGGTGACTGTGACAGTAAGGAGTGTCACAGGGACCCTTTCGCTCCGGGACAGTGTACGTGAGGCTGCCTGGCTGCTTTTTGTTGATGCTGGAGGAGCTGGAGCTCGGTGCTGTGCCAAAGGAGGCAACGTCTCCTCTGAGCCCTTTCGGGGGAGAGAGGAAGCTTTCAGCTCCTTCCTGGCTGCTTCCTGCTCCCAGCCGGTCCTGCCTTCCCGCATCCTGCCCCGACTCGACGGTGGGTCGGGCCTCCGTCACAGGGCCCTCTCTGGTGCTGCGTGCCCTCCTGTCACCCACCGGCTGCAGAGCTGTCTCTGCTGGCCTGGGCCCGTGTTCTAGCAAAGCTCGTCTTGAGGCTCTTCCCAGCCTGCTGCTCTCGCGGCAGCGTGTGGAGGGTTTGCCAGGGCAGGCTCTGGTTGAGCTCGGGGCTGTAAAAACTCAGCGTGATCTGCTGCTTCTGCGGAGAGATCCCTCGAGGTGAGAACTGGATGCAGCGGAGCCCTTGGGGATGGGGAGCAGAGGCCGTCCCTGCAGGCTGCTGCCCCACTCCCACGCGGGGCGAGCCTGCCGTGGTTCTTCTGTACTCGTGCGTGTGGTCTGCAGCGATTTCCTTTGCTTCCTCGGCCGCTCGCCTTGCGAGGGGATGCCTGTGGTGGGAAGAGGCAGAGCAGCTCGTGTTTCGCTGCGTGCTAGTTCTGTTTTTCAGGGATCGGTACGACAGCGTGGTGTGCGGTGCTGGGCCCTGGCAAGGCGCCGGCTTCCTGCGGCGGTGGAGCATGGCATGCGCTGTGGCGGGGAAGATCTCATGCTTGAGCAGGAGCCTGGGCTGCCACGGTGGCTCGTCCTGCAGCTATTTGTGGCGGTGAGAAATGGCTGATGCCCATCCAAATGCTGCTGCTGCCGCGTGACAGCCTAGGGGCTTTGCTTTTGGCCTTTTGGTGCTCTGCAGATTGGGACTCCAGTACCGCCCTGAGACACCCAGGTCGTGGCTTTCTTGTGGAAGATCTGCTTGGATCAAGGGTCCAGTGAAGTGGCATCTGGTTCAGCTGCTGCAGCCTGATAGGGGAAAGTTTATCCTTGAGCCGCTCCACGCCGGCGCTGTGGGGGGCTGTCCGGGAAGCTGGCTTCCTTGCGATGGCGATACTCCAGCAGCACCGGTCCTCGGCTCCCAGCTTGGGGCTGGGGATGCTGGTCCGGCAGGAGAACGGCGGGGGCAGGCGCCTTCCGGCTGGTGAAGCACCCCCCACGCGCGGGGGTGCCGTCGCGGTGGTGCAATAGGAAATGAGGTGGCTGAGCTCACCGGCAGGCAGGGGACTCTGGTGGCTTGTAGGTTTTTTAGCTCTTGCCTGGCCCATGTATTCTGTTGGGGTTTTACCCGCCCAGGAGCAGCACTATATGGTTCACGCTGTAGTTGTAGCCTCCAGGACCAAGTAAAAAAGGGCTGTGAGCACAATGCAGCCGCCTGTGTGGAGGGAGTGCTCCCCATGCTGCTGCAGCTGGACAAATGGCCAGCAAAGAGCTGAATCCACTGCAAAATGGGGGCTTTAATGTGATGTCCAGTATGCAGCCCTTAACTGTGGCTAATGGCCCAGCCTTTCCTGGCTGACAGTTGCAAAAAGCATAAGTTATGGTATCACAAAGGCCCCGTCACATCAAGCCAGGTCTTACTCTGAGGCTGAAGGAGCATCTGTTGTTTACAGGCTCTTGCATGGGCCGTTGTCTCTCCTTCCTTTCACTTATTGCTCCATTGAAAACAGGCTTGGTTCACGTGGCCTTCTCTGAGGATTGCACCAGAGGGTGGTTGTTCAAGGTTAATGTCCTGTGGATGTTGCTCCTGTCTTTGGGGCTATTCAATGCTGTGAAGTTCTAAAAACCTCTTTAACTCCATGTCATGTGCCAGTGTCTGTCTTCTCCCTGTGTCTCAGTCCACAGCAGGGTGTTCCCCCTTTCTCCTTACAAAAAGCATCCAGAAAAATGGTGAAAGTCACATGCGGCAAACTTCAGAAGAGCACAACATACAGTGATTCTGAAAGTGTCAGGTGGCAGTGAGCTGACATGTGGGCCCACCTTGGAGAAGCTGCTAGTGAAACCCAGCTCTCCGTGCTGCGCAGCCCTTCCTGGACAAGCAGGGACTCAGGGCACGGAAGCTGTGGGGGTGAGCAGTGGCAGGATGCCAGTGGGCTGGTGCCTCTGGACCCCTTGTGCTGCTGGAAATCTGCATAAGCACCCAGCTCCCAGGCAAGGTTCAAAACTCCTGCCTGATGCTGCTGTGTGCCCAGGGAAGTCTTACTTGCTGTTACGACTTCATAAATTTCTGTCTTGCCTAACGAAAGCCTGCCGGGCTCCTACGTGGAGCAACTGCTCTCGCTGTGCACCTGGGTCTGGCTATTGTGTCTTTGTCTGCTTCCAGCCCATCCTGGAGCCCAGGGCAGAGCAGCCTGGTTTACTGGAGGGGCATAAATTCCATCTCAAGGAGTGGTATGGCCTCCCTCCCATCTGCCTCTTCACTGAGCGAAGCTCTGCTTGCAGGGCAGTGCTCTGTGCCTCCCGGCGCCAACTGGCTCCTAAACCTTCGCACCTCCTGGCACGTTTGTTGGCCTTTCTTTCACGCCGGCTCCTCGGGGCTGCCCCACCATGATGGTTTGCTCCAACAGAAGCTGCAGTGGGCTCCTGCGCCGGTGCTGCTGTGGGATGCATTGCTGTGCCCTGACCCACACCAAGCCCAGGGCCAGCCCGGGACTTGTGGCTGGTGCTGGCCCCCTTACCTGCGCCCCGCTTCTGTGGCACTGGCCGGGCCACCAGCCTGGCTGCCGGTGCGCTGGCTGCCCGGCTGTCCCCAAACCCCAGCTGGCGTGTCGCTCGCTGCGGTGACCTTTGGGAAGAGCGAACAGCTTTCTGCAGGTGTCGAGCAGAGCTCTGTGCCTGTGCTCCCTGAGTGCAGCTTGCTGTCCCCTCATTAGCGTTAGTTTGATTTCCATCAATACACAAGTCTCTAACTCGAAAATTGCTCCTTCCTTGTTTCTGTTGTTTCCTGGCAGTCTCCGCCTTCTGCACTTACTGTAAGCTCTGCAGCTCCTTCCCTGCCTCTGGGAGCAGAGGCAGGGGGGGGGTCTGGCTGGAGGGTGCCTGGAAGACATTGGCACCAGATTAAAGCCTTGTACCTGTCACTGGTGACCTACATGCCCGAGACCCCTCTTTCCCCCCCCGTGGCAAGAAGGTAGAAAAGCTTTGGGAAATGGTGCCTCTCTGTAGGAGAAAGCTTTGCTGAAGGCAGGCCCTTGGGAAGTGTGCTCTCCTGCGGGGAAGCTCGGGGCTCACCAGACTGAAGTCAGATAGATGGAAGCTGGCTGCTGAAGCCAAGCCCAAAGCTGCATTCCCCGTGCTCGGGAAGCTCCTGCTTGGCTCAGCGCAGGTCTGAGGGGTTTGATGGTGTTCGGAGCTACCTACAACGTAACTTTTGACCCTGGTCTGATCCTGCGGTGTCAGGAGCAGCGTGAAGCAAGGCTTCCTACCTGTCTGGGTTTGTAAGCGTGGCTGCGTCTGGCCCGACCTGCTTGGGGCTGCGCCCAGCCCTGTGGGCTTGCACCTCCCTGGGCGCTGGGGGTTTGTGGGCTGCGAGATCCTCCGCAGGGTGGGAGAGGATGAGGCTCAGCTCCACAGCCAGGGCCTGCCTGCTGTGCTCCTGTAATCAGGTGCAAGTGGCCACTGGCTGCCAGTGCCAGTGTGAGGTCTACTCTTCTGATCTCAGATGTTTCAGATTAATTTCATGATGTGTGGTGAAAAGAGAATGAGTCAGAATCTGGGCTTTATTCAGCTTTGCAGCTGGGGCAGCAAGAGTGAAACCTTTCTGCTGCTGCTCTTCAGGGCACGGGTAGGCTGGGCTGGGGCTGAAGCAGCCTTCTGTGCTCGCCTCTGGCTGGATTTTGAGTTGAGGTCTCGGGACGGAGCGGTGCTGCTGGGCTCTTGCATTTTGGTGGTGTGGCTGCTTTGCCACTCACCCTGCAGGCAGGCAAGGCTGCGCGGCCACGTCCTGTGCTGCCGGGGGCTCTGGGGCCAAGTGATGGGGCATAGGTACTGGTGGGTGTGAAAAAGGCTTTTCCCCTCCCAGCCAGGCTGGTGCCTTCCCTGAGGCGCACATGCCGTTATTCCCACACTAATGATGCAGTTTCGGTCTGTGGCTCTGCATTCCCTTGGCTTGGGCTTGCCTGTGGGAGTTGACGGCAGCGGTGCCTGCCTTGCAAGCTGGAGCTGGTGGCCACTCTCACCTTGCCAGAGCCCAGCCTGTAGGTGGAAACCGGTGCCAGTCTCAGGGCTCCTTGAAATGGTCCTGTGGCTGCTGGCTCAGGGTGGGTTTTGCTGAAGAGGAACCAGCTCCTGGACGTGTGGTCGGCTCTGTGGGGACGCCAGGCCTGGGCTCATCCCTCGGGGTGTGTTGGAGCTCTGCATTATCATGGGTCCAGAGCTGTGCATGCAGCAGCTGCCCCGGCCCCGTGCTGCCCTCGGAGGGACAGGTGCTACCTGGCCCTTGCCCGTGCCAGCCCTCCTGGGGCTGCGTGCCCTGGGCTCGCCATGCCCCGGCTGTCCCCAGTTCTGGCCCCA
>NW_009629919.1:7179-15507 GCF_000690535.1 Cariama cristata
TCTGGCCCCATCAGCTTTTCCCAAAGGGCAGCAGCAGTTGTGCCTGGGTCCTGCCAAACGGCTGGCAGGAGGGAGCCCGGAGGCTCCCGGGTGCCAGCTCTGAGCAGCACATGTGCCCATCCCACCAGGTCTCCGGAGCTGGCCAGGATGGCGCAGTGGAACCAGCTGCAGCAGCTCGACACGCGGTACCTGGAGCAGCTCCACCAGCTCTACAGTGACAGCTTTCCCATGGAGCTCCGGCAGTTCCTGGCCCCATGGATTGAAAGCCAGGACTGGTAAGGCCTTGCGAAACGCCGGCGTGGGGACTTTGCTCGGACACCCACTCTGGGGTGGCAGCAGGTCTGGAGGAGCTCGGCCATTTTCCCTGGGCTCTCGATGTGGCAGGACTGGTCTTCCTCCCTGAGGCTTGTGTGGCGCAAAGGGGAGTGGAACTCTGCACATGGTGTCAGACCCTGGACCAGGAGAAAGGGGAGCTCCAAAGTGGAGGTGTCCCCATCCAGGCCTGACTTACGTTGACCTACGTTGTAAATGAGGCTGACACAGAGCACCGATTCCCGGATCCCATCCAGCGAGCATGTGGGACTGGTGAAGTGCTCACGTGCACTGTCTGCCTGGCTTGAGGCCAGACTGTGAGGCTGAATCCAAAACCTCGCTGTCGCTCTGCCCTTGCTGGTGCAGTCTGAGGGCTCAGTTTATTGGCATGAAGCAAGTCAGGCCTGCTGTGGCACAGGTTAGGAAGATGGCTGGGGAGTTAAATTGCATGGGGGACGGCAGGTGTGAGCAGAGCTGCCCTGCCTTTTGCGCTGCCTTGCCCCTTCCCCTGTGCTGGGCACCCAGGACCCTGCATTCCCTCGCACAGGGCGTACGCTGCCAGCAAGGAGTCGCACGCCACGCTGGTGTTCCACAACTTGCTGGGGGAGATCGACCAGCAGTACAGCCGCTTCCTGCAGGAGTTCAATGTCTTGTACCAGCACAACCTGCGGCGCATCAAGCAGTTCCTGCAGGTGAGATGGGAAGTGCTGGTTTGGCAGGGGTAGGTACGGAGGGAGCCTGTGGAAGTCCCAATGGCTTCCTTGGCGTAGCATGCGACCCACAACCCTAAAGAACGTGGAGGCTCCAGGACTTACATTGTGCCTGCTAACCTTGGGGGTTTGAACCTTTTACAGAGCAGATACTTGGAGAAGCCAATGGAAATAGCCCGCATCGTGGCTCGCTGCCTGTGGGAAGAGTCCCGACTCCTCCAGACAGCTGCTACCGCAGCCCAGGTCAGTGGCCCGGGTGTCCTGGGGCATCCGTCCTGCCACCTGCCCAGCAGCACTATGGGGGCGCTTGGTACGGTAGGGAAACTGCAGTCCGAAGCTCCCCACTTGCTTCCTTCGGTAGCAAAAGCTGCTTTGTGCTGAAGGATGGTCCAGCTGCGGTGGCCAATAACTTCTCTCTGGGCAGCAGCTGCTTCCCGCCAGGGTGCTGCCTGGGTGCTGTCTGCCTGGGGTGGCTGTTAGCTTTGTGCATCCATCTCTCCTCTCTCTCTTGCTTGGGGTGTGCTCTGTACCGTGCACCTTGCTGTGCAGCCCTGGAGCTAATGCTGCAAGCAAGCAGCCAGCTGTGCTGGCTTTTGTTAGTGAGAGGGGTGAAGACGCTTCCTGCAAAACGTCCACAGGCTGGGAGGGGAGCATCCCTGGGTCGTGGCCCTGTTCTAATGCCCTCTTTGACTCCTCTGCAGCAAGGGGGACAGGCAACACATCCGACAGCGGCTGTCGTGACAGAAAAGCAGCAGATGTTAGAGCAGCATCTGCAGGATGTGAGGAAGAGGGTGCAGGTATGTGTGCTGCCTAGGCACCTTCTCTTTTCCCTGCTCTGGTGATTTAGTGCTCTGAATAAATCCACATCTCTTGCCTTGCAGGATCTGGAGCAGAAGATGAAAGTGGTGGAGAATCTCCAGGATGACTTTGATTTTAACTACAAGACTTTGAAAAGCCAAGGAGGTAATGGAAGCTCATTAGCATCTGGCAAACCAAAGTGTGTTCCTGCAAGGAAACTTGCTGGAGGGCATGTTCCAGCCCTCCTGGTGCCTCCTCTCCAAGCAAGAAGGGTGGCTTAGGCTCAGGGCATTTGCAGGGCAATTGGAGAAACCTTGTCTTTTGTTTCTGTAACTGACACTGCCTCCAGGGGAGTTGAACCAGAGCTCTGCCTGTGAACAAAGACATGGCCTGTGAAGGTGATAGGGCTGCTATGCATGTAGGAAAGCCAGCAAGGTGCTTAGAGACTGTGTGAGATGGCCGCTTAGCTATTGAAGGCTTTCTAGGGTGCCTGCTCCTTTGCAGTGGAAGTCATATGTTTGTGTGATGCTTGGGAGGGCAGGAGGAGTCCATGTGCCTGGCTGTAGCTTTCTCACCTCTCTGCACAGACATGCAGGATCTGAATGGAAACAATCAGTCAGTGACCCGGCAGAAAATGCAACAGCTGGAACAGATGCTCACGGCACTGGACCAAATGCGAAGGGTATGTCGTGCATATCTGGCCTTCCAGATCCCTCTGGGGTGCAGTGTACCCTTTTTCTGGGGTGTGAGTTTGGTGTTCCTGCACAGCCAGAACTGAGAGCAACACTGGAAACAGCCCTCGGTGGCTTCCTCCTTGTCTGTGAATGTGAAACTTGCAGATATTGGAGGGAGTCAGAGGGTGCTGAAAGTTCTTCTTTCTTTTTTGACAGGGTATTGTGAGCGAGCTGGCTGGACTGCTGTCAGCCATGGAGTATGTGCAGAAGATGCTGGCAGATGAGGAACTTGCAGACTGGAAGAGACGGCAGCAGATCGCCTGCATTGGCGGCCCACCGAATATCTGCTTAGACCGGCTTGAGAACTGGTAAGAGCTGGCTGGTGGTTGCATCAGTCCCTAGAGAGGTGGCATTCAAACACCTGCAGTGGAAATGAGCTCTTTACCTCTGGAAGCATCATTGCAAAATGGCTTCTGGTGCCTGCAAACATAAATGGAAACCACTCGTTGGACTGATCCTTGATAGTGGGTACTAGTGCTGGAATGGTTACCACCAGGCCTGTGGGATTTTAGGACTGCTGTGCAAAGTTCCTGTTTCTGGTGTATGTCTGCAGAACTTGGGCGCGGGAAGGTTTCTTTTGTAATGCATGGCTTAGAAAAATGCGCTGAGCTGGGAGCCATAGACGTGTTCTGTTCTCTGCTGGTTTGGTACGGAGAGCATCCTCCCTCGCACAAGTGAGGGAAGAGGAGGACTCCGCAGGCTGGGACCGTGCAGGGCTCCGTGGCCAGAGCTAACACTGGTTCTTCCTGCTCCCCTAGGATAACCTCTCTTGCTGAATCACAGCTACAGACCCGGCAGCAGATCAAGAAGTTGGAAGAACTACAGCAGAAAGTGTCCTACAAGGGGGACCCAATTGTCCAACACCGGCCGATGTTGGAGGAGCGGATAGTGGAGCTGTTCAGGAACCTGATGAAAAGGTGCCGAGGGCTGGGAGGGAGCTGTGGGCAGTCCCCTGGTCAGAGGCAGTGGGTGCAGGAGTGGGCAGTGAGTGTGCTGGGCTGGGCCGGGGGTTTGACTGTGGTTCTTGTGCCTTTGACCCACAGTGCTTTCGTCGTGGAGAGGCAGCCCTGCATGCCCATGCACCCTGACCGGCCCCTGGTCATCAAAACTGGTGTGCAGTTCACCACCAAAGTCAGGTGGGTCGCTGGCCCCTACGATTCTGCTGCACTACGGGTGAGGGAAAGGAGCTGTGCAGGGGAAAGCAAAGCAGGATCTCTCTCCGAGGAAGATGCTGGTGCGGATGCAGCCTCCAGCTTG
Organism: Cariama cristata; assembly: GCF_000690535.1. Classification (NCBI taxonomy): domain Eukaryota; kingdom Metazoa; phylum Chordata; class Aves; order Cariamiformes; family Cariamidae; genus Cariama; species Cariama cristata. The sequence goes on from NW_009629919.1 coordinate 10,991, forward strand.
TCTAGGGAGCGCTGGTGCTGGGAGGGAATGAATCCCAGCAGGCTGGCCCTGCTGGACTACTGCCTGCTGTGACTCAGGGCAGGGATGGCGGCTGCTGGCTGGGGCTCTGCTGCATTCCTGGAGGCAGCCAGGGTTCTGGTAAATCCCGCTGCAGGGGTGGGGGGTGGCAGGAAGCGTCAGCGCATCGCAGGCCAGCTGAGAGGCAGCTCTGACACCAGGCTCTGCCTGGAACTTCTTCACCATCTCCCAGCTGTGCCTCTATTGCTCCTTGGTATGTGGCAGCATCTGGCCACAGAGCAGTGTGGAGGGTGTTTGTTCAGAGCAGGTGTCTGCCTGGTGTGGGCAGTGGCCAAAGTGAGCCCTCCTCAGGATGCTCAGGGGAGCATCAGCAGCTCCCCGATTCTGGGGACAGGTGTTGGGGCTGACAGGTCACAGGTCTGCCTGCAGACGGGCTCAGGGACTCCAGAGGAGCTGGGTAATACCATGTCCCCATGAACTTTGTGGTGTAAACCATGGTGCTGCCTTCTGGGGGATGCACATAGCACTGCTGTCCACACAGCTGTTCTGCAGTCTGTGCCAGATGCTGCGTTGAAGTGGAGTTGTTTCCGTGTGCAGGATGTTCACGCTCACACTCTGCATCTGTTGACTCTTTGCAGGTTGTTGGTCAAGTTTCCAGAGCTGAACTATCAGCTGAAAATTAAAGTCTGCATTGACAAGTGAGTCCTGTGCTCTGATCCTGGTGGTGTTCAGTGGGGTTACTGGAGCGGGACTTGTTCCTGCTGCTGTTGGGTCAGGCTCCATCCCTGCACCGAAGGCCAGTGTGACCCCCAGTAGAAGGGCAGGGTGCTGCTGGGTCCCAAGGGTTCATTGACATGTTGGGGGGACAGCCTCAGGGGCTTGTAGGACTTGATGTTGTGATGCAGCCAGCCCCACAGCTTGTCTGCATCGGGGTGGGAACGCTGTGGCCATGACCACATGCCTCTTTCCCCTTTCCTAGGGACTCCGGGGATGTTGCAGCACTTCGGGGGTAAGTGCAATGTTTTGGTTTGGTTTTTTTTTTTTCTTCTGCTTTTAATCCTGGCAAACATCCTACTGCACGTTCACTCTGAGAGGGCCCTGTCAGCCACGCTCTTGTCTTTCCTCTTTTGAGGTCCCGGAAGTTTAACATCCTGGGGACAAACACCAAGGTCATGAACATGGAGGAGTCAAACAATGGCAGCCTCTCAGCAGAGTTCAAGCACCTGGTAGGTACCACGAGCTCTCAGCCTGCTCCTGTTAAGGCCATGTGCCATGATGGTGTTGCTTCAGCCTGTTCTTTCTGACTGCAGACCCTGCGGGAGCAACGATGCGGTAATGGAGGCAGAGCCAACTGCGATGTAAGTGCTAGGGTCCCCTGGGTAGGAGAGCCCTTTGCTGGCAGCTCTTTGTCACTCCCTGTTGAGCCATGAGGGGAAGTGGGAGCCCTGCCCCAAGAGGGGGAGTCCGCAGGCACCCTTGGGTGTGTTGGCAGCTGCCAGACCAGCCCTCTCCACCCAGACCTGAGCAGCAGCGTTGGGCCTGATGGCCATGTGTCAGGCTGAGGGCATGTGTCTCCTGCGTGCTCATTGTGTCATCTTCCACCCTAGGCCTCGCTGATAGTCACCGAGGAGCTGCACCTCATCACCTTCGAGACAGAGGTGTATCACCAGGGGCTGAAGATAGACCTGGAGGTGAGCTGTGGGTTACTGCCTGTCAAGGCCATGGGTCTGGATGCAGAGGAGCCCTGTGAGATGGCCCAGCCTGTGGTCACATCCTGTCTTTGCAGACTCACTCGCTGCCTGTGGTGGTCATCTCCAACATCTGCCAGATGCCCAATGCCTGGGCATCCATCCTGTGGTACAACATGCTGACCAACAACCCCAAGGTAGGTCTGGGAGCTATGGGGTCAGCTGACAGAGCAGCAGTGCTGGTTTTGGGACCAGAGTGTCCCAGCAGGCAGGCTGCAGGCAGGGACAGGGAAGCTGTGGCCTGGGAGCATGGCTGGGGCAGGACCTGGCCCAGCTTCTGTCCCACGTCCTGCTCAGGGCTGTGTTTTCCCTCATGCAGAATGTGAACTTCTTCACCAAGCCCCCGATCGGGACCTGGGACCAGGTGGCAGAGGTGCTGAGCTGGCAGTTCTCCTCCACCACGAAGCGTGGCCTCAGCATTGAGCAGCTGACAACACTGGCAGAAAAACTTCTAGGTAACCCAGTGTGGGTGTCCTGCCTGTCCCTGCTGTCACTCGGGGTGGTTCCCCATCTGTAAATGCAATACAGGAGCAAGATTGTGTTTGGTAGGGGAGCTATAATTCTCAGTTGCTTGTTTTTTTCCCAAACAACACAAACCTCGGGTTGTTCCCTGGAAATGGTGTCTTTGGAAGAACGGCTCTCTCTAAATGTTGATGCTTCTCTTCTGTGCCAGGGCCAGGTGTGAATTATTCTGGCTGTCAGATCACCTGGGCCAAGTTCTGCAAGGTATAACTCCCACTGTTCTCTGGAGGACCTTCCCTTGACTGTTCCTTTCCTCCAAGCCATGCTCACAGCCTCTCTGCCCTCTTCCTCAGGAGAACATGGCTGGCAAAGGCTTCTCTTTCTGGGTCTGGCTGGACAACATCATTGACTTGGTGAAAAAGTACATCCTGGCACTGTGGAACGAAGGGTGAGACTTGGCCAGCGTTGGTCCAGAGACCCTTGTTTGGGCTGGGCTTTGGGAGGGGTCCCACAAGTCCTGGGCTGATGGAGTGGGGTGCCTTGTCCAGGTGCAGGTGGGCTCTTCTGGGATGCTTTTTCTGTCCAGGCCCCGTTGGCTGGTTCAGAGTGAAGACCCACCTGGGAATCCTTAAAACGTCAGTGGCTCTGCCAGTGGCTGGGTCAGGTCTTGCTGCTGCCTGATGCTGTGCAGAGAGCTGGCAGGGTTCACATCCTGGAATGGCTGCCCTGGTATCCTGGCCCACTCTTGCTCTCCTTGCTTCCTGCTGCCCAGGTACATCATGGGGTTCATCAGCAAGGAGCGGGAGCGAGCCATCCTGAGCACCAAGCCTCCAGGAACCTTCCTGCTGCGGTTTAGCGAGAGCAGCAAGGAAGGCGGCATCACCTTCACGTGGGTGGAGAAGGATATCAGTGGTACGTTGCACTCCCCCTCGCTGCCCTGGGTGCGGTGCCTTGCTCAGCCAACATTTCTGGCTCTGAAGGGGGCTTGGGACCCCCTGGTAAGACCCTTGTTCTTGTCCTGACAAGCCTTCTGCCTAGGCTAACTCTTTGAGCCTGGGTGCCCTTTGCTGGTCTCTGCCTCCTGGCTGTCCCTGCCTGTGTGCTGCCCATGTAGGGCAGTTCTCTGTGGCACTGAAACCTGCCCTGTGGTCTGCTGGGTGCCTTGTGAGGCTGAGCACGGCCCCAGGCTGATCTGGTCCCTGTTGCCTTGGGGTGTTTGAGGAAGGCCCTGCCTTTGCCTGAGGAACGCGGGTGTCTTGCTCTGTGTCAAAAGTCTCCTTGTACAGGGAAGACTCAGATCCAGTCTGTGGAGCCTTACACCAAGCAGCAGCTGAACAACATGTCATTTGCGGAGATCATCATGGGCTACAAAATCATGGATGCCACCAACATCCTGGTGTCCCCCCTGGTGTACCTGTACCCAGACATCCCCAAGGAGGAGGCGTTTGGGAAGTACTGCCGCTCTGAGAGCCAGGAGCACTCTGAAGCTACTGACTCAGGTAGTCGTTGACTTTCTGCGCTCTAGCCCTGTGTCATGGGGAAGCTCCAGGGACAGCACTGGTGGAAGAGTCGTCACCAGCCAGATTCCTGTAGGCACAGCCACAGTGTGGGACTAGCGGTGGGGTCCTCGTGGGGTGCGGGCAGCAAGGGCTGCGCAGGGGCTGGGAGGGTGGGTGCTGTCTGCAGGTCTGCGCTCCGGAGGGGGAGGAGAGCAGGGTTCATCTCTGGCAGCTGGTGACGAGGCTGCTTGCTCCTCTGCAGGTGCTGCTCCGTACCTGAAGACCAAGTTCATCTGTGTCACCCCGTGAGTGCTCCTGGGGGGGTGGCTGTGAGTCCTGGGGGGTCATTTGTGTGCTCAGCCTCACTTGAGAGGGTTTCCTTCCCACGGCTGCCCAAACTCTGCCTGGGTGCCCTGAGGCTCCCCAGCCTGAGCAGGGGGGGACCGCAGGGGCTGAGCCAGGCTCTGACCGCAGGCTTGTTCTCCCCCTCCTGGGGCCCCTTTCCTCTGGAGAGCTCTTGGGACTGGCTGAGCCGTGCCCTGGGGCCCGGGGGCGGGGAGGGAGGGTGCTGAGAGCTCCGGCCGGGCCCTGACTCCAGAGGTTTCTGTGCTTTTCTCTTCCTCCCTCCGGCAGCACCTCCTTCAGCAACACCATCGACCTGCCCATGTCCCCACGCACCCTGGACTCGCTCATGCAGTTTGGCAACAGCAGCGAGGGAGCAGAGGCCAACGCAGGAGGGCAGCTCGGTGAGTCTGGGGGGGGGCCTGGCACCTGCGAGGGGGCTGGATGT
>NW_009629919.1:15537-17748 GCF_000690535.1 Cariama cristata
CGGAGTCGCTGACCTTCGACATGGAGCTGACCCCGGAGTGTGCTTCTTCACCGATGTGAGGTGCTCTGCCGGCAGTCGCGGGGGCCCTCGCAGGACTCGGGCTTGCTGCCTCCAAAGAGCTCCCCTGGTCTCGCCCTGCTCGGTCACGGTTGCTCTGGGCCTTTCCTCAGGAGGAGCTGGGGGCTGGGGTCCTTGCCACCGGTTCCTCGTTTGACCCAAATGAACGCCCCCCCCTCTCCAGGGTGGTGCCACTCGTCTCTTTGGGGGGAGGGGGGATGAACCTTTTTCTATTTCCTTCCATAACAGTTTTTTATTATTGTTTTGCTCATTCAAGTGCCTATTAGCCTCCGATCGCAGCCTCAGTTTTTGCAAACGCTTTTGCAGCCCCAGTCGTGCTACCTGCTGTTGAAAGCTGCATTCCTGACTGCCAGAGTCCAAAAACCCGTGAAGATCTTGTGAGCCTGGATTTGCCTCTGGGCAACTGAGAGGGGACCTGACGGTCCTGGCCTCCGCACGGGTTACCTGATGTGCTATGCGGCGGGGATCTGCCTTGCTGCTGCCCCAGAGCTCGCAGAGCGCAGAGGGGTCTCCTCTCTCCACCTTTGGCCCTGCTTTTGGCCAGGAGGACCAGCACATGGCTCAGAGCGAGGTAGATGGGCCCAAGTGCTGCTGCCCTGCAAGGGCGATGCTTCTGCTGGGCTCAGCCTGGGCTTTACTGGGAGCAGGGAGTTTCGGTGGCTGCCTGTGCTTGCCACCAGCTTCCTGCTGCAGGCACAAAGATCCAGCTCGCTCCAGCAACCCCAGGGCTTCTGCTGGGAGGACTGGTTTCCCTGCAGTGCAAAGTCTGCCCTGGGACAGGGCAGTGACGTGTCCCAACACCAGTGCATGCTTGTGAGCATGCAGCATTTTGCATCTTGGGTCTGTTTTGGGACCTTGGGTATAACCACAGGAGCTGCCCACGCCGTGGCTCATCCCGTGGCCAGGCTGGTGACGGCACGGCTGTGCTTCCCTCACGGTGCAGAGTGAGACCCTTTGGACCCTGGGGGGAGGATGGGAGGCTGCTGGGTCCAACATGACCTGCACTGGAGGGCCTGGCCTGGCCCTTTTCCCTCTGGTATGGCTTGTGATGTCCAGGCAGTGGGTTTGCAGCTTCTTGGGGGCTTCGTGTGGCTTTTTTTGTTGGAGGTTGGCTGTTGCTGTTAAGGTAGGGAGTGGCAAGAGTTGAAGGGAGCAAGATCTACGTAGGAAGAGAAATCTGCTGTTAGCCAGCGCTCAGCAGAGATGTGGGTGTTGTAAAGGGCAGGTTTCCTTGCTCAGAGGGTCAAGGAAAGGTGGAAGCTGTGCTGGCCGATGGTTGTGGTTCTGTATTTACCAAAATGGGGGGAGCCCTTCTGCCCTTTCTGTGCAGTGGGCCTGCTGACGCTGATGTGCAAGGAAGGGGAGGGAGAGGCAGTGGGAGAGCTGTCTGCCCCGCTTCCCGTACAACATCTGGAAGCCAGTGGTGTTAACGAAGCTGTGGCCGCCCACAGCAGCGTGGCACGAGGGGGTTGTGTGCTGTGCTCGGCCAGGCCCCGGTGCTTTGGGACAGGGCCGTGGGAGCTGTTGGCACTGAGGCTGTAGGTAACATCAGCAGAGAAATGTGTTACTGAGCACCAGCCCCGGGCCTTACGGGTCTCTGATGTGTCTTGCTTTGGCCCTGGGTGGAGAGGAACCCTCAGTCACCTGTACCAGTGACGCTGCTGTGGCGCAGGGTGGACCTGGCGTGGAGCTCTGCCTTTTCTGCCTGGTAAAGACCATGGGGTGTCCCCACAGCCCCGCAGCTGTGTCTGTGCTGTCGGCATCGCAGCCTGCAGGCAGGGAGCCAGAGAGCAGGGCAGGGGGTAGGATCCCCAGGGGAACGGAGAGAGGAGCTGTGGGGTCCAGGCCAGCCCCCTTAGCTGTGTGGGGACAGGAGAGGGTGTCTGTGGGGAGAGGAATGACCTTTGAAATTGGGAGGTGCGCAGAGGGGATGAGGGCCATTCGCCCCTGTGTAGCTGCCTCCAGCTGCAGTCACTGTAGCCCTGGGCAGCGTTCAATACTGTAAAAAAATTTTATTTTTTTTGTATATTTTATTGCTGTATCTACAGGCTTTAACTTTCTCCAAAATAAAGGCTCTGAAGCGACATGCTCTGAGGGTGTGAGTTCAGCTGTCTGCGTGCGACGCCTGGCTTA
>NW_009629919.1:17925-18278 GCF_000690535.1 Cariama cristata
CGCTGTGCCGCAGCCCAGGGCTGGTTTATGTCTGCCTTGGAGCAGCGCCTGGGTCTCCTCTGCTTGCGTAGAGGAAACTCCGGTGTGGGAGGTGGTGGCTGTGCCAGGGCCCTGCTGGGCTGCTCCCTGCCCAGCGGCACCTGGGGCTGCACCGGGACCCCTGTGCTGTTCCTCCTGGGGGTGCCTCTGCCCGGAGGGGGCAGTGGGCTCCGGGTGGAGGTGATTTCTGCTCCCCGACCCCCCTCCTCGGGGTTGTGTCCCTGGGTTGGATGAAGGGGGGTGGCTGCCCTGCCCTCTCTGGAGGACGTGGCTGTGCCCCCAGACTCGCCCCCCGCTGCTTGCCTGCGTTCGGG
>NW_009629919.1:18331-19180 GCF_000690535.1 Cariama cristata
AGCCTGGTGCTCCCCGTAGAGCACCAGCATCTCCCCCAGGGCCCCCGCGGGATCCCCAGCTCCAGCGCTTGCCACCTGCGGCGCTCTGTGAATCCGCGAAGCAGCAGGATCGTTGCAGGGTTTGGGCTTTGATGAGGCCAAGAAGGAGAGATTATTGCTCTGTCAAAGCAGGATTAGCAGGGGGATTTTTCATGCAGGTCATGCTGAATAAATCCCTGTAGGCCCTGCGGGACTGGCTGCACTGAGCTGCTTTGAGGCACTGGGGAGGGCCCTGAAGCCGCCTGTGCTCTCCTCACAGCCTGGAGCATCCTCCTCAGGTTGGAGCTAAAGGCTGAGGCCGCTGCATGTCCCTGCTCTGGGAACCAGCCCCACCAGGACCCTCCATTTCACCGTCAAACCAAACCAGGGCTCTGCACAGCGCCAGCACCCCCCGGGCAGCTGCATGCTGTTGTGGGCCGTGCACTCGAGGGGGGGGCAGCCCTCACATGGGAGTGTGGCCCAGCCCCAGGGACCCCCAGTGGTTCTCAGGTCCCCTCTGCGAGCTGCAGGAGGGAATGTAAAACCCTGGAACAAGGAATTTTCTTACTGCTATGCAAACCCTGGGGTTACCACAACTGTTTGCTGTCAGGAACGCAGCGTCCTGTCCCGCGCTCCTGCAGATAAGTGGTTTCTTATCTCCCTGCACCCACATGCCCTCCTGCATCCCTGTCAGAACCTGCCCTGCTCCCTAGGTTTAGCTGGGGGGCCTGGCCCTTGATTAGTGGGGTTAATTGGCCACCGATCTGATCTTGGGGTTGCTGTTGGCGAGTGCCGAGGCCTGATTTGCACCTGGGGAAGGTCCCGGTGCTG
>NW_009629919.1:19257-19552 GCF_000690535.1 Cariama cristata
AGGCCGTCCCTGAGGGGCTGCGGTTTGAGCGCTTCTGGGCTCCCCGCTTTCCCCACATGCTGGGCGCTGCGGGAATGGGGTTGTTTGTGGCTCCAAAAGGAGGTCACGGAGGTGGCTTTGCTCCTTCCCCAGGGCTGCAGCCACCCCTTCTGGCAGCGCAGCGGGGAGGGAGCGAAGGGACCGTGTCTGAGCCAAACGTGCAAACGGATTAGGGGTTTCCAAATGCAGATAAGCCGCTTGGGTCACAGACGCTTGCGTGACTGGGATGGGGCAGCCCCGCAGAGAGGCAGCCACC
>NW_009629920.1:0-224 GCF_000690535.1 Cariama cristata
TGAGCCCCCTCCTCTGCCTGTGCCCCCCCGAAATGTGCAGGGAGTCGCAATAACCATTGTGCAGGGTGGGAAAAAAAGAAAGAAAAGGAAGAACCCAGGCAAGCAGACGCTAAGGATTTGCTCAGCTCTTACCCAGCCCCAAAGCCCGGCCCTGCTGTGCCATCCCCAGGCTGCCGCTGACACCTCGGCTTCCCGAGGCTTGGCTCCCTTTCTGCTCATCCCGA
>NW_009629920.1:293-515 GCF_000690535.1 Cariama cristata
CGCCCCGGGAGCGAGGGGGTGCGATCCCGAGGGCTCTGGCCGAGGGGCTCGGGGAGCCTTCCCGGGCGCTCGCGGGGGGCTGCTCAAGAGTGCTGTTTTCATCAGGGGCTGGTAAGAACCACCAAATTACTACGTCTGTAATGACGTGACTGCAAGTACAATATACTTCCATTTGGCGTTTTTTTTTTTCCCTAGAGAGCAAATTATTCATTATTAAGTTTC
>NW_009629920.1:640-861 GCF_000690535.1 Cariama cristata
CCGCGGCGGGTGGGTGCGGGAGCGTGTTTGGTGCCACCGCCGTTGTGAAAGGGCCTGAGCCTCCAGGTGCCCAGTCTCCCTCCCACCTGGCAGCAGTGGAAGAGGAGGGTGCGAGGTTGGTCCTAATTTTACATGAGTGCCTTCTAAGAGGCGATTTCCCCACGTGCTATGGATCCGTGGCAGCGGGGTCGGCTGCGGTCCCATGGCAGAGCACTGCTCCG
>NW_009629921.1:0-4434 GCF_000690535.1 Cariama cristata
GGTCTAAAGTTCAGTCTGCCGCCTTCCGAGGTTCGGAAAAGCACCTCTTTTCATCTCCTGAGATGTGATGGAGCTTGTGGTTTTCCACTTCTTGTCTGGGCACCCTGGGAGGAGAGCCCTCACCCTGCCTCTGCAGGGTAACCAGGACAGGGTAACCAGGAAAGCAAAGCCTCGTGTAACGGCATCGCACTTGCTTTAGAACAGCCCGCGTTCCCATTAGGGAATTATTTACTAAAAAAAGCTTTAAAAGTACCGGTGATGTGCCGGGAACCCTGTAACCATGGGAGCATTTAGGGTTTTCCGTTTGTAAGCAGTATGTACTCTTAGCTGGGACTCAGTGTACCAGCTTGTGGGCTTAGATCTTTTGATCAAAGCTTTGGTGTCGGGTAAGTGTTTCAGAAAGACAGAACAGGAAACCCCCACACTACAACTCCCACCCCTTGCTTCCTGTTTAAGTACATGTGTGGGAGAGCAAGAACATTGTAAGAACCAATTACTGCATGTGAGAAGGGGGGGGGGGCAAAAAAAGTGATGTAAACAACAGCTGCCACGCTGGAAATTAAAGGTCCCGTTTGCATTTGGTTTGGTTGGCCACACAGCTTCCACATGCTGCTGGCTTTTCAGCAACAATAGCAGCAAAATCTGTTAACAGATAGGGAAAGCGAGGAGGCAGAGGAAGGTGGAGGCTGGATTGTTCAAAGCAAACATGCCGGCAGAAGCAAATTTGTCGATCATCAAAGGTAGGAGGCAACGTAGCTTCACAGACTGAAAATGTGATATAGAGGGCAATCTTATGCCTTATGTGCTCAGGCACCAGCAAAACTGTTGGCAGAGGGCTGGTGGAGCATGACTGTGCTGAAGATATTAAAAGTACCTTGAAATGGCTGTGTGTGAGGGTGTCAGTGCTGGCCGGGGATGTTGCTGCAGTTTGCTTATGTCCCCGGGTGTCAGTGTTCTGCCAAACTGAGGCAGCCGCTTTGCCATCCCTCAGCAGAGATGTCTGTCTCTGCCTGGGCTTTGCAGTGGAGGTGGGGCAGGCTCTCAGCCCCCTACCATCTTAAGAAAAGACTTAGAGCTATGTTCATGGAGATGCTGAGCCCTTGCGGCTTCCAGTTGGGGAACTTCTGGAGGTCTGCATGCTAGTGAGTAAGCTGACATTGTAGATGAAGCTAAAAGAGGGGAAACATGAGTGCTTAATTTTGGTAGGCTGCAGTTTTCTGGGTAACTCTTGAAGTGTCTGACCCCAGTTGTTTGGATGGGAAGGGAGTTGAACTCTGGCAAGTCTGGACTGAAAACCTCTGTGCAGTGCTGCTGCAAAGACAGGCTTGGGATGAGCCAGAAATGTCTGGAGGAGCACAGGGAGAGGCTTCAGACTGGCTGGTACTATGCATGGTACCATGAGAAGCACGGTGCCCCTTAGTCTCAGCTTGCCATCAAGTTAATTCAACCAATTTACAAGTTGTTCTTGTAGCAAATCCAGAGGATGAAGAAATGAGGAAGCAAGTGTGGACAAGTGCTTTTGCTGATGAATGTTGTGTGCATCAGAGTACTGAGTAAGGCAGCATTTTCTTCTCATAATATAATATGCCAGACATCACATTCAACAGTGGGGGGGAAGAAAAATAAATTGTGACAAGTGGTGTGGAGCTTGCAAAATGTTTCAGGCAGACGAGAGATCGAGTGAAGTGCAGTGCAGGGGGAGGGAGTAACATGCACGTGCTTGAGATGTCTGCAGGTCAGGACTTCAGTCTGCTCTTAACTCTGCTACTACCTTGTGTAAGTCTTGCCTTCGCTCCCCCATCTATGCAGTGAGGAGGATGAGATTATTTAGCTGAGTTACCTTACTGAGATTGTGAGGGGTGCAATATAAATACAGCAGATAACTGATCCATAACTCCTGGGTTTTTTATTGCATGAGGACAGCTTCTTCTTGATCTTTTATCTCCAGTACTTTGTAATGCCGCTTTTCAGCCTGTTATTTACAGCACTTGCCTAGAATGAAACAAACCTGGCTTTCAGTCCCTGCCTTGGAGTGTTTATGCACTTATCTGCTCCATATAAAACACAGGCATGATCCTGAAGAATACAGACTGAGACTCGGCACCCTCCTCTTACTCTGGAGAATTAACTGCTGATCTGTAGAGCCACTCAGGGCAGCCCTGCCCTGCCCAGCTGTCTCAGATTTTCTTTTTTCTGTGCAATGCTTCCCTCTGCCCAGTTGTCTCAGATTTTCTTTTTTCTGTGCAATGATTATTTCTGTCTATATGGATGGAGAGCATCCAGTGTCTTCCTGAGCTGACCTGGGGCATCTTTGTGGGAGCTGGAAAGTAGAGAGGCTGAGCAGTTACTGAGAACATGGGCATGTGTTTTTTCTCCCTTCAGCTTTTGTAGGAAAGGAGCCTTGCAGAGGCAAGACTTCAGACCCCTACATCTGTCAGCAATTCCCAGCTAGTTACTTTAAGTCTCTGAAATGCCCAGCTCCTACCCAAGCAGTGCTGAGAAGCCCTGCCTAACCTAGCCTGCATTCCCATCAGGGATCAGATGACCCACTGGACAATTCAGGCTGGAACGGACCTCAGGAGGTCCCTAGTCCAGTCTCCTGCTAGAAGCTGGCTCAGCTGTGAAGTCAGATGAGGCTACCAAATGTAAACCGTCCTGTGCCCACTGGCATCATGCAGGCTCCTTCTGCAGCTGAGGAATCTGCTTGCCAGGACAGAGGCAAGGCCAGTGCAGTGCCTGCCTACAGTGTCACACAAGTGTGTGCACCCAGGCAGGGTCCACCGCTGCTGTGTGTGTAGTGTGTCCTTCCCTGGGCTGTATGCTTGTCCAGGTGAGCAGCCACAGCTCTTCAGTGCTCCCCCAGCACCCACTGTCTCCTGCCGTAAGCTCCCTCTACAGAGATGGGTTACTGCAAATAAGGCTGCTGAAATTCCAGCATAAGCATGTATTTCCTGCTCTGGATGCACTGTTTGGCCTGGCTTGTGTGTGCCCCTCTGCGTTTGAAGCCTTTTGCTGATTCTTTCCTGGAATGTACTGCATTACCTGATTTTATTCATGTGTGGGAGCTATCGTGTAGATAAGAGTACTTCACAGCCCTGTGCTACTTTTCTTTTACTCTTGGGAATATTCTTTTTTCCTCTTTCCCAAAACTTCATATACAAATTTCAAGAAAACAAAACTGTTTAAGTCTCTAGCTCTTTGCAGTCCAGGGGCTTTGATTTGGGAAGAGTGTGGTGGGGCAAGTCCTGCAGTGAGGGATGCTAGGGGAGGCTGGGTGCTGTGGTTAGTGGGGCAATGCATTGTATTATTCTGGGCTCTAGTCCTGGCTCTGCAGCAAGCCTGCTGAGTAACCATCTGCAAGTCTCTGCTCCTCTGCATTTTATTTTCCCATCTGTAAGTACTGACATTCCTTGTGAGATGCTTTCAGAGCTGATAAAAAGCAGCATCTGACACTAAAATATTCTTGGTGGTGGTGGAGTACCCTTGGGAAGCTCTTCCCAGAGCAGCGCAGTCCATGTTGGACGGATGACGAGCAGACTATCCAGAGCCTGGCAGCAATGCACTAGTCCACAGACTTGCAGACAGTCCTAAAATTATGGGTACAACTTTCCTCTTTGTGGTGTGGGTACGTAATTCTTCCTTTATGCAGAGCTCCCCTCTGACTGATGGGGTGGGAATAGAAAATTTCCATAAAGGTCCAGTTACTCAGTGATTTACGAGTTTCTTGCATGTCTCAAGTATTGGCTGCTCTGAAGTAGCTGCTAGCAGCCACTAGAGGAGAGTAGCTAGCCAAGGCGGGAGGGGACTAGCAAAAAAGGAGCACTTCAGTGCCATGCTAAAAGATGTTGCCAGGGATCCAGTTTGAAAGGGACAGAATTTGGAAGCAGAACCCTGCTGGCACTTTGTGTCCAGAGGTGGAGGGCAGCATCTTTATTTTGGAGCCCATGTGAAGTGGGAAATGTCACTGCCATTGGAAGAATTTGCCAATTTAATGTGCCAGTTTCCTCTGGAGTGCTGTGAAATCGGTCATCTGGCAGCAAAATGAAAAAGTGCAGGATGGCAATAGTCTGTGTGCCTTCCTGGGCATGTTGTGTTTTCCCAAAGACTGGAACCTTTCTTGTTTCCCATTTTTAGCAACAGCAAAAAAAACCTTTCACATTGGTGTCACACTGAGAAAGGAAAAGAGTTCATGTGGTTTTACTCTGAATTGCATGCAGATTATTTAAAAAAAGAGGTAGGAGTTAGGATTCCCAGGTGTGTTGACACTAAACAGTTGTGTGACCCCAGACAAGAAGAATATTAACCTTGTTGAGATACAGCTGAATAGTTATTCTGATATGTACAGTCCCAGAGGGGAAGCTGTAAAGCTTGTTGAAATTCATATTTGAAAAGAATAATGGGAACTGATGACTCTGGACTCTTTGGGTAGGGAAA
>NW_009629921.1:4465-11873 GCF_000690535.1 Cariama cristata
AGGCTTTGTAATTTCTTGAGTCTGGGAGCTGCTCAGCGTAGCAGAAGAGCCCACGGAAGGTTGGCTGCGTGACCCTGATGTTTTAAAATCACAGCTTTGAGAGCGGTAGTTAGTCAGATGGAAATTACTGAGCTCAACGTAGGGGTGAAATTTTGCAGCACGTGTTAGATGGGAAGCCAGGCCAAGTGATCTAATGTCTCTTTGCGCTCTTAGATTTCATTGTGCCTCTGTCTTGCCTTGGACAGGCCCAGAGCCAAGGATGGAGCTGCTGCAGGTTGGTTTCCTTGCAGCACCCAGTCCCAAAAGGAGGCAGCTGCCACCTGCATGGTCAGGGTCTGCCCCAAGCCACCCCAGCACCGTTGCCACCAGAGGGCACGTTGTCACCAATATGTTCTTATTTCGGAAACCAAAATCGCCAACAGTGAATTTATTCAGCTTCTTACACCCCTTAGCTGCGAGGATGCCACCAAAATCCTCCCTGCACCCATTTGTTGCTGAAGAGCCCCTATGAGCCCCCCAAATTCCTTGACTGACCAGATCTGAGGGGTTTTGTCATGCAGTCTGACGGTGACAAACACTTGATATGCAGAGGAAGCCGCTGCTGGGAAGGAGGGAATAAACTGCACATCTGAATGTTTGGGGTTTTTCCCCTAATGGCATTGACTTATGCCTTGCAGAAATGGAAACTCAAATGCAGAGAGCTTATAGCCATGTTGTTGCTATTTTTTATTATTTTATTTACTATTTTGAGAAATATTATTTGTTTGTAAGTGTTGTTATCCTCATCTCTGAAACAGCAGTGGTGTTATTGTTGGCAATATCCATGTGTTAATTAAAACCTCTTGAAGTAAAATCCTTGCAGATTTCTTGCTGGTTTTGTTATTTGGTAGAGGAGGCTGGTCCTTGGCAGAAAGGGCTGCTCTGCCTGGGCTCACAGTGGGGTCCGGGGATGTGGATGAGCTCTCGGGATAGTGCTGAGGGGTCACAGCTGGAATTTACATTCCCCTTTCAAAAAGATGTACCATGCACAGGGGGTGGAAGAGTTTCCAAAATGCATCTCAGCGTGCGAGTTAGGCATTCCAGCCAGGGAGCGTTTCAGAGCAAAGCTTGAAGCTGTTTAGTCAAACCTATAAATAACCACAAGGGGAGAAGGTATCTGGTGGTAGAGGGCTCTTTGATCTAACAGTCATAACAAGATCCAGGTGCTGGAAGTGCAGGTCAGCACAGCTGAAACAGGAAATAAGATGCATCTCTTCGTAGGGGAATGTAATTGGGCTCCTCAAGGGTGCAGTACACTCCCAAATATATCAAGGCTCCAAATCAAGACTGACTGTCTTTTGAGAAGATAATGCTGTAGCTCATCAGCATGCAGCTAAGCTAGACAGAGAAATGAGGTGTTTATCGCCAGCCTGTAAGCAGGCAGTCAGAGCCAGTATCCCTTCAGAGGTTATACTATATGGCAGTGTCTGTGCTGGAATTAGACCCTGAAGGGTGCCTGGCTCTCTTCCCCTGCCACCCAGTGTCTCCTTTTCCAAGTTTTGTTCCTTAGCAATGAACCTGCAACAGAAAGGAGGTCCCAGGAGCTCTGTTTGACCAAACTGGAACGTCAGAGCATCCTTACTGCTTAAAGTGGGCCTGGGGTGATTGATACTTGCTTGGGTTTTTATTTCAACACTATTTAGCTGATGTAAAAACTGTTCCTTCCCATTCTACCAGCTCATAGCTATGTTTCTGAGTCAGTGCCATGTCTAATCCACCAAGCATGTAAACCCACACCTCCAGGCTGTCCAGAGTCTCTGCTGCCAAGAACTATTGCGGATCTCTGGTCAGCTTGTCCTGTCTCATCAGTGACTCAGTGGATGTTCTTCTCCATTCTGTCCCTCTGTTTGCCTGAAGGTTTAGGGTCCAAAGGGGATGAGGTGGATTAAGTCTGCTTTTGTGCAACTGCTTAGATGTGAACTTTATTTTCTGAGGAATGGCAGATGTTAATTTGCGAGAATAGGCAGAGGAATGCTGCCAGGTTTAGGGGATGTTCTCTAGTGCAGATTCTTACAGACAATGCAAATAGTCCTCACATTATCCTCTACAGTACAGGAGGGAAGAACTTGTCTGCCCAACCTTATCTGCAAGCTGTCATTCTGACTTCCAATCCTTGCTTTGGGCAAACCATTTACAGCTGCTTTGGACATGCCAGATGCTGGATGTAACAGCCACCGATGCAGTCGCTTGGTATCAGGGATGCTGTAAATCAAAATATCCCTAGTGGTGGTTGGGAAAGCCAATGGCATATTCAGTGGAGAGCCAGGACTTGTCTGGTGCAGCCTCTCTCCTGCCTTGTCAAGGGATGATGATGATCTGGCTGCTTGGGACCCTTAAAACCAGGTAGAAGGACTCAGAGAAGAGATATATTGCCTCTGCCTTGTCCCCAGCATGGATTGATCAATCAGAGCCATATGTGGGCTAAACTTTCACAGATCTTGAATCCCCCTCTTCTCACTCATCCTTGACCAAGAAGTGGCAAATTTTTAGTGAGCATGGTGACGTTGGGTAGAAGGTTGGACTTGATGGTCTTTGAGGTCTCTTCCAACCATAATGATTCTATGAAATGCAATGCATAATTGCAGCAAAACCAGAATTATCCCTATTTGCTGACTCCTGTATCCACCTTTGGCATATTTTGCCTTGGGCTGTGAGCCTGTTCCCCACCTCAAGTATCTGCCCTTCAAGCTGTCAGAGGAAGTACTGCACAGCAAGGTGGGCACCGTCTCTCTTGTAAAGCAGATGTCAGCATTAAAGCTAGGCCAGGACAACGTCCGTCTCCTGCATATTTTTTTTGCACACTTCCCTCTGTGGCTAACAGCTTGCCGGATGAAGCCATCTCTGCCCTGAGCCAGAGCTGCATCACATATGCCTTTGATATTTGCAAAGAGTAAAGTGTTGCTGCTGGCCCCACAGGGTGACAGCCTTACCCTGGAGCTTGAGCATCAGCAGCTCTCAACTCAGAAGAGGCCACTTACCACATCTGGGTTTCTTACTGCTGTCTTTGACAAATATCGCTATCATTTCAGGAAACCACACGATGGGTGTTGTCTCTTCAGGGTAGGAGTGGGGGAAGGAATCCTGGTCCATGCGCAGGGATGGGGTGGTGGGATACCTCTGTTCTCCAGGATCGGCAGTGGGTAGCTCCTCTGTCAGAGCAGCGCAAAGCTGCCCATGCTTCCCCTGGCAGGGAGCATCCAGGGCCAGCATGAGTAATTCCTGCAGCAGATCATGGGCCGTGCTGTGAGTGGGCTGACCTGGCTCTGCTTCAGAGTAGAAGAACATGAAAGTTTGGAAAATTCTTCTGAGCTGTGGTTGTGTGACATTGCCTAGCCCAGCTGGGCTTGGGGTCCATTTTCTGAGTGCTTCCTATTTCCAAAGGATGGGGAAGCTGTTTGGATGAATTCTGAAGAGCCCACATGCCTCAGTTGGGTCTCAGCAAGCCATTTCTACGCATAAAATTCTCCCAGGTTGGACTGAGGGGTTCTACTAGCTTTTGGAGATGCTTCCCACAGTGATGGGTGATGTGGTGCAAACTTTTGGCTGCTGCTGGGGTGCAATGACTAGAACATCAGCCTTAGAGGGCCTGGTTCTAGCTCTGCTGTTGGTTTTTGTATATAGCAATAAGCTTCCCTTTGTCTGCTTGTTTCTTTTTCCTCACCTTTAAAATGGAGTGGGGGGAAATAGCTTGAGAACCATCAGTGATTTGACTGGAAGAGTTGCAAAGCTAGGCAGCTGCTTACTCTTATAAGAGTGAGTGACAATAACGAGGTTGAGAGGGACTACTGTCACCTTTGCTTGCCCCTTAAATCTGTCATTTTAAGAATACTTGTGTTTCTTGGCAAAGCACTTTGAGCAAATGCCTGTATCTGTAAACATGAGCTCAGAGTCTGATGAAAGTCACTTTTTTCCTTCCCAGTGGGATCCTGGAAATACAGAAGCAGTAGCAATGGATGAAATGTAGGAACTTCTGTGAACCTACTGGACCTTCTCAACAGGTTCAAGCTGAGTTTAGAGCCTGGGTTTGGACTTATTCTTGTTTGAGCAAATCCAGCTCACCGTCCCCATTTTCAGCTGAAATGAAAATTGTCACTATCAGGACAAGAAACTGATAAAAGATTCTTCCTAAGAATGAAGCCTGAAGTTTATTCATCTGTGCTTAAAAAAGGATCTTCAGGGAAAAGGGAGGCTTCTTGGGAAGAAATCCTGAAATAGGCTGTTGAGAGTGAGGAGAGGGAGGTTTAAGTCTCTTGAATGGCGTTACTTTTATTCCAAGGACTCCTCCCCTGTCCCCAACAAGCTGGTTCTTTTTATGGCCTGTCTTGATTTCAGAAGGAGCTGCATTGCTTAGTGTCTCTAAAAATCATACACCCTTCAAAAAGTGCTTCCTTTGTTAGCACAGAGGTGTATTCAAACTGGAATTAGATGCTTAAGTATCTTTGTGCAAGTGGTTGGAGAGACGTGGCCAGCTGTGTCTGTACATACCTCCTTCCTCTAACGGTGGCCTTGGAAGAATCCCATTGCCCAGGTGGGAGGTCCAGCCAGGCTATCTTCACACTAGTTGCTCCATGAGAAGCCTTGGGTGTTGGGGAAAAAAAATATCTCTACCCTCTTCCACCTATTCACCCCTCTTTGAGAGGAAAGAGAGGCTCTAGATCATGTCATGGAGTGAGCCTGAGCTGGGAAAACTTCTGGTTTTTCCAGATGGCTCTTCCCACAGGAGCCTGACCCAAAGGCACTTAGTTTATGGAAGTCTTGAATCAGTCAGACCTAACGGGAATGCAAAACCAACTCCCACCAGACATCTGCAGTCCTCTAGACTTGTGGTGTAACGTCACTCCTCTGGCCCTTCGTGTCAGCCAGGCAGAGCAGTTGGTTTCTCTGGGGGCTTCAGAAGCAGCAGTGAGACACAAGGGGTGAGGCAGAGATAGAGGGTGGCAGCAGCTGTTCAGGATGTGTTGCTGATTCTGTGACATCTCCCACCCTTTTTGAAAATCGAGAGTTTGGAGCAAGACAGAAAGAATGAAGAAACAGTTGCTGATAAAGCTTCGCATAGATGACAGCCCTATCCTCAACAGGCTGTGACCCACAGCCTGTCCCTGGGGATCTACACCAGCTGGGAGGCAACGATAGGCTTTGCTGCTTATTCTGTCTGTTCACCTCCCTGCCCTGGGCATGGGGACGGATATAATCTCCCTTCCTCCTCCCTCCCTTCCTCCCTCATGTCTCTGTCTCTTCCTCTCTAAGTCTGAAGTTTTCTCCATAACCTCTGTTAACTTGCCATGGTAGAGTTTCTGACTTAACTCTCCTCACTGACCCTCTGTTGTGCAACTCCCTAGGGACTTGTAGCCTTGGTCCCTTTGAGGGTCCCACCTAGCAATGGTGGGCTGGGAAATCCTAGACCATTCTCTGTCCTAGGGGATGCAATTTTGAAGAGGGGGAAAAAAAATAGTCAAGAAAATGTTTGTGGCTAGAAACTGTTGATGCTAGACCATGCTCCCTGGACAAAGTTTTCCTCAGAGCACAACTATGTGTCACTTGGCTTTGTCTGTGAGGACCTCCATCAAACCAAGAGGATGCTGGTGTCACCCCAAGAACTGATCTTCCCAGGGATGGTGGCAATAGTAAACAGACTTAAGCATAATGGAGAGGGTATTTGCTGGAACTCAGGGTGAACACGCTTGTGTGGCGTAAATTGTTTGGGCTGGGAGCAAGGGAGTCTGCTCCGGGGGCAGATGTGGAACAACCGTTTGGCTGGAGGGAAGGGGATCTCGGACTGAGGGCAGCAAGACTTATAGTGGTCTGTGGAGTTGGGGAAGAGTGGGTCTGTGCTGGAGAAGGCTCCTTGGGCAAGGAGGACGGAGATCTGCACTGACTTCAGAGGGAGGGTTGTATGGGAGGGCATGTGGAGTCTGGTAGAGCATGCATTTCCTCAGCCTCACTGACAGCAGGGTCTATTTTGGGGTAAATATTTAAGACTGAGTCACTGAAGGTATGATAAGTTGAGTTCCCACCGCCCAAGCAAAGATCATGTGGCTTCAGGGTGTATGGAGGGCTACAGGCCACGTTTCACGTGCAGACAACTGTCACCACATGTAATTTTGTTTCTTTTTTTTCCTTTTTTCTATAACAAATGAAGGGGGTCCCCACATCTGGCTGTGGCGGTTAAACAGGCTCGATTTAATCAGACTGGTATAGGACGCAGCGAGAAAGGAGGGGAAAGGGGTGAGAAACACAGAGCACCTGCTTACCCCCAGGCAGCGTGCCCCGTTCTGGGTCAGGCTGCGCATGCGGGAGGGCCAGGAAATCCACAGCCGGTAGCGAGGGCACGGGGGGAAGCGAGTTGCCCAGATTCTGCCTGGGTGGAAAGTCAGATGGTTGGGACCTTTTGCAAGGGTTTTCTGCAACCTACGCTTGGGTGGAGTGGAAGCATGGCAGGGATATTGCAAAGGGGGCAGGGCTGGGTTTGTACAGATTCATTGCATGGCAGGAGGCTTCCAAAGGGGTATTTGCAGAAGTGTGATGTGTGTGTTGGGAGGTGAGAGAAATCCGATGCCTAAACTGCCTCCCAGAAACCAGGAAATCTCTTCCCCCTGCGAGCAGGTTGCTCCCCAACTGTGTGTTAAATATTGCCTGCTTAAGCAGCAGGAGCGGCTTGTGTGGGGAGAACAGCCGGCTGAGCTGGTGGTCCTCGTGTTCTGGCTGCTGCAGTCCTCTTCGCTCTATCTCCAATGTCAGGGTGAGCACCATCCTTCTAGACCAGGGCAGTGAAGCAAATGGAGGAAAAAAAAAAGCTGAGAACTGCCCTCTTCTAGTGGCATTTTCCATACCTAGTGGGAAGGATGCTAGAATTGTGACTTCCCAAACTGAAGCCCCCAGGCCAAATCTTTCTTTTTACAGTCTGCAAAGAGCTATGGCAGTGGTGATCCTCTGAGCAAACATGAGGGGTCAGTTCTGTGCGATGTCCTGTGCGTTAGGTGGTTTCTTGAGCATGGATCAGTGGGTTCCCCTGCTAGTACCTCTTTAGCCGTAGGCTGGTAGGTACAGATATATAGGTCACTGTGTCTCTGTTCCCAGCTGCAGAAGTGATTCTTGAGCTGGCAAGCAGAAATGTCCCGGCTGGGTGGAAAATACACAAGGCCCAAAAGAGGTGAAACTTGGCTGTTCTGTGAGGATTTCCTTCCTCAGAATCAGGATTTTGGGGCTGGAACACAGAATTGGGAAAGCCCATGCAATCACTGAGGAGGTGGATCTTCCCACCAGGAGCCAAGTGTTTTGCTGAGAGGGTGATGGGTTTTGCCGTCCAACCGAGCACTGTGTTTCTCTTTTCTTTCCCCTCTGCTCATCTTTTGCAGTGGGTGAGCATGTT
>NW_009629922.1:0-785 GCF_000690535.1 Cariama cristata
ATCATTAAGAATTCACAACTTCATCTTCTGTAACTGCAGACATTTATAAATAACTGCTTGGGTGGGCTCCAGGAAGGAGTTGTCTCTCCTATACCAGTTAAAAGAGGGTTCCGTTCTTCCAATCTTTATTACCACAGGCTTCCAGCAAGCTATAACAGATTCTGGTTATTAGCTCCTTACAGGAGTTCTAGTTTCAAGAGCTAACTTCAGTAACCAAGTTGTGACCTACAGCTGATAACCATCATCAGCCCCATTCTTGGTGATAAAGCTCATTAAGCCCGGCTGCTTGAAGCCAGACCCCTAACTCTGCATCCAGGCAGGAACTCTGTGAACATCTTACACATGGAGGTAATCTTTCCAATTTGACAAAGACAGTACTATGCTATGAGCAGCAATATCCACACAGATACTCATCTCCTGCCTTCTCTGGAGAGGGTACTTTCATCCTACAGTTACAGTGACTGGCCCTTGATGTCAATCTATTTAATTTAACAGTTACAAATGCAAGGATATCATTTTACTTCAAAGAAAAGAACACCTAGAAAAAGGGCAAATGAAACAAGAAAGGAGGCTACATATTCACAAAGAATAAGACCATAAGAGATTTTGAGAGAGTAACATTTATGATGAAATAAGAGTCACAACAACAAAACTGTTGTTCTCTATTGAATGAAAGCGAAACGTCACCATGCAGCAGCCACAGCAGTGATAAGAGGACACACAGCAAATCCAGGCAGTAAATTAGTTCTCTCAGATTTATGGGTTCTTAAAAGAATCTATTAGAA
>NW_009629923.1:0-933 GCF_000690535.1 Cariama cristata
ACCCGTGGGGACAAGGGACAAGCAGGGGACAGGTGGACATGGGGACAGGGACACCCATGAGATGTCCACAGGGGACGGGGACAGGTGTGGGATGGCTGGAGGGGACGGGGAGACAAGAGGGGAAGGATGAAGGACAGAGGGACAACGCGATGGTGGACAGATGGCTGGGTGAGGGGTGGCTGGACACCTCGGTGGTGGACGGGTGGATGGATGAAGGGTGGATGGGTGGATGAAGGCCAGAAGGACCCCTAGATGGATGGATGGGTGGGTGGATGAAGGCTAGAAGGACCCCTAGATGGATGGATGAAGGTTAGAAGAACACGTAGATGGATGGATGAAGGATGGATGAAGGATGGATGAAGGCCAGAAGGATGCCTAGATGGATGGATGAAGGTTAGAAGAACACGTAGATGGATGGATGGATGGATGAAGGATGGATGGACACCTTGATGATGGACGGGTGGATGAAGGATGGATGAAGGACAGACAGATGGGTGGAGGAAGGATGTGTGGATGGATGGACACCTAGATGATGGAGGGATGGATGGATGGATGAAGGCCAGAAGGACCCTTAGATGGATGGATGGGTGGATGAAGGTCAGAAGGACCCCTAGATGGATGAAGGATGGATGAAGGCCAGAAGGACCCCTAGATGGATGGATGGGTGGATGAAGGATGGATGGACACCTCAACGGTGGATGGATGGATGGATGAAGGCCAGACAGATGGGTGGAGGAAGGATGGGTGGACACCTAGATGGATGGATGATGGACACCTGGATGGGTGGAGGACAGATGAACACCTAGATGAATGTTGGATGGATGAAGGGTGGACAGATGGGTGGATGAAGGATGGATGAAGGCCAGAAGACCACCCAGATGATGGCTGGCTGGGTGGATGAAGGATGGATGAAGGCCAGAAGACGACCCAGAT
>NW_009629923.1:978-1782 GCF_000690535.1 Cariama cristata
CCCCTCTCTTCCCCCAGCTCTGGGCAGATGAAGGCTTCTCCCGTTCTCCTCCTCCTCCTCCTCCTCCTCCTCGGCCACCAGGATGTGTGGGGACCTCTGGGGACGTCGGGGGCACCCAAGGGATCCGCGGGTGAGTGGAGACCCCGGGGAGGTGGGCCCAGGCCCATACTGGGAGGCCCCAGATCCATACTGGGAGGTCCCAAACCCATACTGGGAGGTCCTAGACCCATACTGGGAGGTCCCAAACCCATACTGGGAGGTCCTAGACCCATACTGGGAGGTCCCAAACCCATACTGGGAGGTCCTAGACCCATACTGGGAGGTCCCAAACCCATACTGGGAGGTCCTAGACCCATACTGGGAGGTCCCAAACCCATACTGGGAGGTCCTAGACCCATACTGGGAGGTCCCAAACCCATACTGGGAGGTCCTAGACCCATACTGGGAGGTCCCAAACCCATACTGGGAGGTCCTAGACCCATACTGGAAGGCCCCAGATCCATACTGGGAGGCCCCAGACCCATACTGGAAGGTCCCAGACCCATACTGGGAGGTCCCAAATCCATACTGGGAGGTCCCAGACCCATACTGGAAGGTCCCAGATCCATACTGGAAGGTCCTAGACCCATACTGGGAGGTCTCAAACCCATACTGGGAGGTCCTAGACCCATACTGGGAGGTTCCAGATCCATACTGGAAGGTCCCAGATCCATATTGCGAAGGCCACCCAGATCCATACTGGAAGGCCTCAGATCCATACTGGGAGGCCTCAGACCCATACTGGAAGGTCCCAGACCCATACTG
>NW_009629924.1:0-13390 GCF_000690535.1 Cariama cristata
ATCAATCCCTCCTCAAGACATGGAGGAAAAAACCACAACAGACAGACCTAACGCCCCGTTCATTCCCGTTGTCCCAAATCTGTCATTTGGCTTGAGAAAATGAAGGGAAAGCAAACAAAAGTCATAAAGCACTACCAAGATTTTTCTTCAAGAGACCTATGAGATTTGGGTCTGTGCCCCAGGAGGGAAGAAAATCTCTCCCCAGCCACCCAGTACCAGAGACCTGCTAACCTGTACTTAACCAAATGGCAGCAGTGATCTGACACACCCTGAATGAAAGGAGAGATACAGGAACAGTTTCGAACCCCGTCACTCACAGGAGCACACAAAGCAAATTATTTATTTGGTTGGTAGAGGAGCAGGTGGGAATGGTGCCCTGACACAGAAGGTGAGATGGATTTTGGGGTGTGACATATCATTTGGGCTCCAGCCGTGCGTGAGGGGTGGATGCAATCCCTGCAGTGTGTTGGGAACATCCCCTTTGTGTTTTCCAAACCAGGGGTTGTACCAGGAGCACAGGGAGCAACACACACGATAGTAGGTTCCTCTCTGGGCATCTTTCAGTCCTTAAGAAACTGCCAAACCCTTGAGGTCTGACCTCCAGCGTGTTCCCCATGCAGGAACAGGGGCAGATTATTGGGGTAGGGAGGAAGAAGGGAGCCCAGTTGGGCTGTATCTCTCTCAGCAACACCAACCAGCAGCACATCGGTGCTCTTAGGCACCAGGAAAGCAGTCGCTTCCCGACACACCACCACTTATCTCACAAGGAAGCCCAACAAAATCCATCATCTACCCACGGCCTGAAGCTTGCTCCAGGATCGGAGCATGTATGTGTTCAACGTGTGATCGGAGCACTCCGTGTGTTCAGCGGGAAGATGGAAATGGGCTGTTGAGAGGAAAACAACAAATAGGTCTTCACCTAAATTTCATCTAAAATCATGTATATTACCACACATTCAAATACTTGAAAAGTGGCAGCCAACTTTATGGTTTTATGTCTCTAGTTTCTTCTGGACCCAGATTTTCGTGGCTCTCCCTAGAATTTATCATATCCATTTTGTCTTTTATGAACATTTTTATGGGCAAAGTATTTCACTGAAATGTAAACTTCATTTACAGAAGTGTTTTCTGATAGACTTCGCAATGCCTGCATGCCTCTGGGCAACATGCAGTCTCCTGAGAGTCATCACATCGAACTTCCAACAGTCTAAAACTTAGGTGTCCAGTCCAAATGAGTTGTCCAGGCCCCCTCTGCAGTCAGGGGAGAGAGACAGATGCCTCCAGATGGCTCACATTGTAATGTCGGTGCGTAGGAAAGATGAAACGAGACATCTTTCAGCAGTGCCTACATCTCGACTGACTAAGGAGGGAGCCTGGACAGCTGCCTTAGGGGAGGCAATTCTAATTCCAACCTCCTTCTGGACAAGCAGAGCTGGTGAGACGAATCCCATCCAGTGGGAATTTGGTATGAGAAGAGAAAGCAATCATTTTGCACCAGTTCAGGGGACCGGACTTCTCACAGGATGCACATTTGCGCATCATTATCACCTACTAAGCAAAAGCAGTGAGATTTGTTGGTGTCCCTATAAAAGGAAGAAAAACTAGTGCATATGCTCATGAGTGCACCCGAAAGGAATGCATCAAAGGCAGGTTTTCCCAAAGCCTCACTGCAAATTTAGAATGCGAGTCCAACCCAAAAGGTCTTCCAGTAGGATCTGCTCTCTAGCTTACCTTTGAAAGAATCCCTTCCTAAACTATCATGCATAATTGCCAGCACATGAGACATTTAGCGAAAGATGCTGCCCAGGACAAGCAGCAGAAACGCTAGATCACGTTTCTGAGTAAAGCAGGCATCAGCGATCAAGCACAGCCTTTGCTTGCATTTAGCTGCTATTAGTCTGTCCGCATGACTGACCCTCATCTGCCAACTTCTAGGTGAGTCCAGCGCCGTTTCCAACCCACAGGCCAAGCTCTGTACGAGCCCAACGTGAAGAGAAAAGCAAGTATTTCAGTGGAGCAGTGACCGGTCAGGTGTAACTGTGGAGGGTTTGTAGGTGATTCTGAAGTGCTCATATAACTGGGATTACTGTTTCCATCTGGTGTGCTGCAGCGCCAGGAAAGCCAAGAAAGGCAACCTCTCTGCGTGCCCTCTCGAGTCAAGAGGTCTCTGTTATCTGCAGAGGGTGCAACTCTTCAGAGAGTTCTTACAGAAAACAGGAATGAGTTCCAGTGCTTTTTCTTTTGAATAGACCTGTCAACCCAAAGAAAAGGTACGGCTGTACTCATTTAGATGGTCCTCTGCATTTAGATGTAAGCTCTTCAGTGACAATACAAGGGACTGAATAATCTCTGCCAATATTTAACGATAAAATTGTTGCAGCATGCTAATCAAACTAAGTTTTCCCTTTGGAGGAACATTTCTTTGAGGTTGAAAAAGGAGTTCATGACAGCACACAGAGCTAGGGCAGGTAATAATGTGGTTTTCTTGCAAGTTTTCTTCCTATCCGTCTTGCTGTGGCGGAAAATACTACATAATGTGTGTGAGGGAGCTAGTGAGTGGGAAAAAAAATACCATGTGTTCTTAATCTTACATAGACCTAGCTTTGGAAAGGATGCAAAACAGACAGAAGTCAGTGTGCAAACAGTCAAACTGAAAGGGCAGGCTCACTGGGGAGCCGGCATCACCAGTTTTGGCTCGTGTGCCGCTAAGCACTTACTAAAAGCTCTCCCTAGAAATGAACATAGAACATTTCTTTCTTTCTTTTTAAGGGAAGAGTTCTTTCTTTAGAAGACTCATTGACTGTTCTTCAAACATAGGCATGTCACCCAGGGCAGTGCCATGGGCAGGAGCCCCAGACCTTTATACCATGTCTGACCTGGGATGCTGATGGAGGGAGGAACAACTGATTATAACTGCAGCTAGACTCGTTTTCCTCTGCACTCAACCCCCACCAAATACCATGGAAAGCACTAAAGTAGTGATTTCTGCCGCCTTTTGAATGCTGTTGATATCTTGCTGAAGTTTGTAATGGATGGGAGGAGGTGAGGCCATGTTATCAGTGCAATTTGCACACCATGCTGAACTGGGGCTAACGCAATGGGAGGGCTGACATGAGAGAAGGCAGAGGTTATATGCTTTTTTACTGGATGAATAAGTGTTTCTTGTTAAAAGCAAAGAGAACACTTGAAAATCCCCTCTTTGAGGATAGTTCATAGCAAGAAAGAAGCCAGCCCGTGGGAGGGTTGCTACATACTGAGCACCTTTGAAAATCAGGCCGTGTATTAAGAAGTTTAAATATAGATCTAGGAGCCTAACTTTCAGCATGTGGATTTAAAAACGAAACAAAACAAAACAAAACAAAACAAAAAACCCAACAACCTTGGCTTGCTTTTCTTTTAAAGAGAGATTAGTGTGTCCCTAGAGAACTCTGCGAATTCCCATGCCTCCCAAGGAGCCCTCAGCTGCCTGGCTGGGAGCCGGTGAGCAACCCCTGGCCTTCCCCAGCCTGGCTTAAAGAGTGAGGGGCTAAGCCTGTCCTGGTGTAAGTCTGCATAGCTCTCCCTTCCCTTGCCTCTGCAACTCTTGCTCAAAGAACAGTCAATCCCTGTACCGCAAGTTTTGTCCCAGGTGGTCCCTACTCTTGCTCACAATAGTTTTTGTCCCACAGGGACCGTGGGTGCCAAGTCGCTGAACGCCGGAGCCAGGAAGAGAGCAATCACAGAGGGGACAAGCTGTGGAGGTGACATTTCCAGTTTGCTACCTAAATAGAAGTCTCTGTCCCACTGTTTTAAGGCACAATTCTCTGTTTTATTGCTGGCCTTTGGGATTCTTTTTCCACTCCAACATCTCCTTCCTCCCTATTTTAGAGAGATGGGACGATTTTTATTTCCTGGCTTATAGCGATCCACAGTCAGATTCACTATTCAGCTATATACTGGAAAAATTAAATATCCACTCTCCTCATACAAACACTGATATTTATTTTATCTAAAGAATTTATATAATACCAACAGTCTGCCTTGGTCCTGCCAAAGAGGCTTAAAAAATTACTAGCAATCCCTTTTTTCCACCTCAGAGCCCACATCCTAAACACTGAACAAATCCCATCAGTGTTTAGGGCACATAACATCATTGTTGTCAAATCAATGGTGAATTTACGTACTGTTAATCCTTGGCATTTATTCAAACAAGCTCAGCAAGTTTTAGCAGCACAATGCATTTTATGTATTCATCAATGGATTTGCATAGGGAATGAGAGATGCTCTTTGCTTCCCAGTCTGCAGCAGCACGCCCAGAGAGTGGGAGATGCGAAGAGAGCATCTAGCACGCCCAGAGAGCTGGAGAACTGGAACAGGAGCAGGTTTGGAAATTTATAGCTGCTAAGCAGTCACGCTTCTCCCCATCTGTAGATCTCAGAGCACTTTCCAGAGGAGGTAAGTATCATCACGGTGACTGGGAACATCAAGTAAAATGACTTCTCACCCAGAAAGGCAGAGGTACAATTTGAGCATTTGTCACTCCCCTAGTCTTTTCTGTGAATAAAACCACCTCTCTCGCAACTCCGCAGAGCTCGCTGCTGGGAGTCCCTCTGCCTTGCAACCAGATCTCACCTCCGTGAGCTTTCCATGGCCCCTCTTCCTGCAGTATAAAATATTCCCTTTGCTCTGGAAATTAGACCTGGTGTTTTCCGACCAGAGAATTTGAGAGTGGGGGGTTATTTTGGAACATGATGTTTACTCACTTACAGCAAATAATTATGTTAAGTGATATAACAGTTTGAGGAATTAAAACCTTGACTATTTTTCAGAGAAAAGGAGAAATTATGTCCATTGTTTTTTTGGTATGAACCTCTATCAAATAAATAAATAAACAAATAAAAACCCATATATCTTCAGATTGAGACCTCGAAACTTGCTATATGGTTCTTTGATTTTATAAATTAATTTTTTTTCTTCCAGTGCTCTCGACAGTTTAGATGTGAGTTATCTGTGCAGGGTCAATATGATCATTCCTGCACTGAGTAGATCATCCTACAGAGCCTATAGCAGAGCAATCCTATAGATTTTTTTTTCTCCAAATGATTGATACCCAGCCTCTGCACTGGGAAGGTACAGCATGCAGGGAGGAGCAGGGGTAGCACAGGGAATGCTCTGCCATGGATATTCACTTGGCAAACAGGCAATGTGGAAGGCTTGGGAAGCAGAGGAGACTAGGGGCAGTGTCTGAAGAGCAGAAAAGGAGATTGCAGGAGGGCTTGGCCAAGAAGAAAAGCCGCTTTATCTCCTGGTCGAGGGAAACTGAACAAGTGGTGCTGATGTCGTGGGGAAGGAGAGGCAGGAGGAGGTGGTCTGTAGGAGCACTGGAAGAAGACTGGAAGAGAAGAGACGATAGCATGGAAGGAGGGTGGTCTGATCAGGACAAGCAGCTCCGTAAAGGGCATTCTGCAAACTCTGCAGCCACTTGGTAATCCTGCAGTGAACCACACAGTCCTGGTCTGAGTTTGCCTCTCACGGGCTGAGCAGGGCTTGGAGGGAAAACACTAGATACTGAAGGTAGATGTCATTGCACGAATTGTTAAAGCACCCAGGAAAGCTCCAAAAATTGCTTAATTGCAGGTGATGCTCCAGTAGTTGTTTAGTGCTCACATGTAACCTGGCACTGGGAATCGAGCTGTTTGTCGGTGCTAAAGGGACCGTGGAGATTGGCTCACAGCGAAGACAGGGCAAGAAGGCAGTATCAGATCTAAAAGGGACACCAATAAAAGGGAGTTTGGGCAGGCAAGTTGTATTATTGATTCAGGTTAGAGAGTGAGAGGCATCGAGAGACCTATTGGCACTACAGAGCCTGAAACCAACACAATTCTCCACCAGGTATTGTGTGTACACAGGCTACCTGTACAATTAGATTATTTCAAATTAACCTAGACAACCGACTGCGATTGCACAATACAAATAGCATCCAGATACTACTGCAGGGAGCACGTCCTTCAACAGGCAATTGTGGGGGTGAACCTCTCTGAACCTCCACCAGGTTCAGAAGTACCTGTGCAGTGCCATGGGATCTGCAAACCTCCCTGTGCTGCAGAGAAACACAAAATAATCACAGCTTTCATCTGGCTCAAAGAGATCCACTCTGTTCATCCATCAGCCTAACCGAGAGAAAAAAATCTAGTTCTTGATGGGATAAAAATCCCTATCCCTTACGTCTGGATGCCAGACGGGTCTGTTACGGTGGCAGCTGCCTGGTGACTTGGAGAATTTATTTTTACAGTAGCTCAGTGATGGGAACCTTAGAAAAAAACACCACTTGGCAGAGAAAGACCCTAATGAACCGTTCATCTAAGCTGCTCCCAAATCCTCTTGCTGGGTTTATGTGCACTCATGTGAAGATGAGCATTAGTGTGAGGGTAGTGGAGGTTAGCAGCAAAAAGATTAGGGTGATAGGCTGGCGAACAAAATGCTGAGACCAGCTCTGCGTGCGTCACTGTGTGCGCGCACGAACACCGCCAAGGCCTGCTCTCAGCAGCTCTTCTCAGCTGTTACGCACCGCAGGTTTGCGGCTGCTTTACATCACCGGACGAGGGGAAGGAGTTGGTATGAGCCAGCAACCCCCTCGATGTCTTTTACCATCTTGCAAGGCAAACAGAGCACACAGGCCGGGGACTGGAGCACACTCCTGGGGAGAAGACCGCAAACTAAGGGAAAACCAAACTGAAGAGCATCACATTTCCCAGACTTTAACCCATAGGAAAGCGTTACGCTCAGGTTCAGCAGATGGGATAAGACTTCAGATAGTTGATGCAACACCAATGACCATGGCTCTGCTGTGTATAATTAAGGTTAAATGATAAAGATCATTACGACATCTCCAGTCTAAAACAACCCCTCTTTTCCCTTTCTCTTTTTTTCTCCCCAGATGCTTTATGCGTTTTGTCAAAAGGTCATAGCAGGGGACCAAATACAGCGAGGGAAAACAAGCAAACAGAAAAATCCCCGCTGCAGCTGTTGAGTAAAAGAAATAAAGGAATTTTGTATGTTACAGCTGGGAAGAGTGCAGAGAAGGGGAGTTGCAGCTGTGGGTGCAATAATAGGAGGGAAACTTAGAGCAATCATTTTAAAATGCAGAGACCCAAATCTAAACTCACAGCATGCAAACACAAAAGTCCTTGCTTAAGATTTCTCACTCGCAAGGGTGACACAATGACCTGTAGATCACAGAGGAGCTTTCCAGTGACCCACTGAGGATGCTCTCAGTTATAAAGGTTTAAGTAATGCACTTTATGAGCAGCTGTGGATGTAGGACAGCGGCTCTGGAGGCTTCTGATAGCACGTGGGCAGATGAGCAAACAAAAACTTGCACTAAGTAATGTTGCCCAACGCTTGGTCTTCTTTCTCCACCTACTGCATGACAAGAGGAATGCTCTATAGCTGCACTGAGCTACCTAAGTGACTCTTTTCTAGTGCTATGCACTGTTTTGCCACTGATGGAGTGCGTCCAACCTTCCTTTCTCACTCCAAAATCTTGTCCGGTTCTCCCCTCTGACTACCCACTTTTATTCACTGGGATACCTCTGTATATTTCTGTGCTGCTGAGTGATTAAAATCTTCTGTCAGTGCTGTTCAGTCTTCCTCTGAGTCTGTGTTGCTTTACAAACATGTACCAGGGAACCTAAAACAGTTGTTAATTCCAAAGAGCTGCATGCTTTTCACAACACTGCAGCAAAAAGCGGGCCATCATCCTCTGAAGGGCTTGAAGATTTGACTGCTTTTATGGCCCTGTGGTGGCCATCCTCCTTCTGTGTCCCAGCCCATATTGGAAGCTGGCTCCTGCCCCAGGGATGACCTGAGGGTAAGAGGGATAAGAGAAAGAGGGCAGACACTAAATGGTAACAAAACGTGGTCCTGGGGGTTCCATCAGCTCTGCTTCTCTCTCAGATGGGCAGAACTTCCCAGCTGGGAAGGTCTTACCTGCATGGAGACATTCAGAGATTGGTACTCATCACCCTGGAAAGGGAAAAAGGTGAACCAGGCACAACCACGTTGGCTATAGTACTGGACCTGCTTACTGCCCACTGCGTTCCCCCCAGATGGGGGGTAACGAAAGCATCCACAGAGGGCAAAGGGAGGTTTCCTGATGGGAAAAGTATTCCCAAAAGCCTCACAACTCACCCTGGCACACAGCACCCTTCCCCCTGCTCTTCCAACCCACACCGCTAACACCAGCCATCACGCCAGTCCCTGTGCACTCTGCTCCTCCTCTCTTGCACTACCTTCTTCTGGAATCTAGAGGTGTCTCTTTTCTGAAGATAAGAGTTGCAAGAGGCTGCAATTGCGAACGGGCCAGTCCTTCAGCTCCTGTGTGCTGCTGCGGCTGTGCCACTTCATTTCGATCCCCTGCCCTGATCCAGGGGGCTGGGTCATCTTGATCTGCAAGGATCCAGGTTGGTTGAAGAAGTAAACAATCAGCAAAGAGAATACCTGCTGTAAGCAATGAAAGCATGAAAAAGATTGGCGTATATCTTTGAGAAAATGAGGATAGCCTTCCTGAAAACTGCTCCCCTCCCTTTGGGATTCCCAGAGCCTGAGAATTTCAGGCCATGTAAGTAAAAGTGCAGCCCTTGTAACGCCATGTGATAAATGTCTTCATACAAAGCAGAAGAGACATTGCCCTGAAAAAAACCTGCCCTTCCTCAGTGAATGTTATTGCAACGGTTTTGACATGGCCACTCCATGGCTTACCGCCGTTGCCAAGTGCTTTTTATCTCAATAAACTGTAGCGCAGGCAATTTTTCCAGTGTGTTCACAGCATATCAGAAGCAATGTGCAGTCTTCAGTTGAGATCACAATGTGCTCTACATCCATTTAGCATCTATTCCCATAGGTTGCCACACTGCAAAGTTGGCTTTTCCTTTACAGAGCACTCGAGCAAAACATGCTCCAGGCTCTGAAAATTTGCACAGCGCTGGAAGGGGTTGAGCAGGGTCATTGTTACCATTCCCAGTCACATGGAAAAGACGTTTTTTGAACCTCTGAAGAGCACCAACACCCAAACTGCCCAGAAGGTGACCTGAGTTAGTCAGGAATCTCATTCACCTCATCATTGTGCTCTATCAACATTATTCTCTACATAAGGGACAGACATAGGTGCTCATTTTCAAATGAGCTTAGCTTTCATTTTCATCCTTAAACCAGGACCTGATTTTCAAAGTGTTCATCTTCCAGTTCATTCTGGCCCACAGACAACTAGATTTTCCCAAGCAGCGCCCGGCAATGTGCCATATTATTCTAGTAGCTGGCCTAGGGCACAGATAGGCAAGAGGAGGGAAGCAGTGTTATCAGCCAAAGGAAAGAAGGTGCAAAGGAAAGAGCTGAAGTTTCACAGGTGCTGCTGCCTAGTTTCACACTTTTTTAGCTTCCATCTTCCAGACAACAGTAATCTTTGGAGGTAAGCACTGGTTTTAACTTGCCCTTGCATGCTTACATCTGAGTGCATTTCCCTGGTCCAAACAGCCAAAGCTAAACCCTTCCAACCGCGAAGGGAAGCTCAACTCCACAGCAAAGCTGCGTGATGTGACCCTCAGTCTAAAGGCCCTACGTTGTACAAAATCCAGAGCTGAAATGTGTAGCTTGAGCCCTCCTCAGCTCTCTAAGCATGGCTGCTGCATCCAGGCCCAGGCAGGCTCCTGTCCTCCCACGTGTGGCATCTCGTGGCACCTTTGTATCAAGTCCTTTGCGGGCCCAGAAGCGGCACACCCAGCCCGTGCTACATCCATCATCGCGTCTTTGCATGAAGGGGGCAGAGATGGGAGGGGACCTCCCTGCATCCCATCAGCTCTTCATCGCTGCACTTTAGGGCAGCGCGCTTTAGGGCAATGCCCCAGGGACTCGGTGCTGGAAGAGGGGCTGGCACACCATCAATCCCCTCATCAGAGAGCCGTATTTGCAAGCCTGCTTCACCCCCACCCAGTGATAGGTGCTGGAGATGGCACTTTTGTGCTCGATTGGTGGCAGCTAGTGATAGACTAAGGATGGGGAATCACCAGGCAAGATGAACCAAGCCTGCATCAATATACCTGCTCGATAACCAAGCAGTGCTAACGGGACATTTTTTGCAGCTGTGACTTTAAAACCACTTCTGGTCTAGCAACACAGTACAGCAAAATTCCCATGACATTCTAGTGAAGACAACTGCTTAGGAAAGCAGTTTATATGGGGGGGGAAAAACAAGCAGGCTCTTTTGTAGGCATTGGCATACTGATTAAAGTGTCATGTATCTTGCCTTAGGGTGCTCATTGTAGCCGTCGATTTGTTGAGAGAGACAAAGGGCAGAGACAGCACGCATGGAAAAGTGCACAGAAATGGGCTCGGATGGGTATCTGCTGCCATTCAGCCCTTGCGAAGATGGAAGTGGTCTGTTTTAATGACTGTTACAAAGGTAGACCAGCAATCTCTCTTCATCTTGTGGAGATGCCTCCCTCAACATCCACTTCAAGGTGGTGAACACCCTGATGACGCACCACAAATGCCACTTGCTTCAAATGAACTTTTTTCACACTGTTCTTTCAAAAAACGTAGGAAGTGCGTGCACTTCTTAGGCCAACAATTCAGTTATTTTCAAATAATTTCAAATGTCCCATGTCAGGTTGGGTTACAGCCAGGCACTTTCAACCTCTGGATAATCACCTCTTCCCCAGACATGGATCAGGCCCGCCGAGGGGTCCCAGGCAGAGCCAAGGAGTCAGGTGGAGCCCCTTCTTGCAGGCTCCCTCCAATCTAAGTGCATCTTCAAGTATGAGCAGTCATTTTATCTCTTGTTTTGTTAAGGAGAGTAAAGAAATACAATTCAGGCCTTTTTTGTGGTAGATGAGACCTGGAAAATCACTGGGACCTGTAAGACCAGCTCATTGAGACTGTAACACCAGGGCTGTAAAGTCTCCCGGCCACTGCAGTGATCCCCTGATCTCTCTGAGATCAGGCTGGAGGGTGTCTGCAGATGGGGAACGAGGGGTGGGTGGCTAAGGCAAGGGACCCCCAGGTCCCTTTACAGCTGCCAGCCCACTGCCAGCAGCTGCCCAGGCTCCTCTGCCGGGTCCACAGGTAAGCTTTTCGCTGTTTAATACAACAACAAGAGGCAATGTGGGCTAGGGAACTGAAATCAGCAGCGTACGTCTGAGCCTAATGAGCACTAGGGGCTACAGGAAAGCTGTTCCAGGTGACAGGAGGTGCAATGGTAAAAAACCTTTCAGCAGCATCAATGAAGGAACAGGGGAGCCTCTTTAATTTAGGATCGGCTAAATGCCTGAGCAGCCTCATGCCAGCGGCCAAGCTACTGAGCTACGCTGTGCCTTCAGCTGCCCTGTCCTAGCAGAGCTCAGGTTCCCTCTTCACGACACTGTCACCTTCCAGCTCTCTCACTACCTCGTACCAACAAAGTTAACAGAAACTAATGCTCTCGCTGTGGTTGTTTTAAATAGATTTTAATCTTACGGGAAAATAGTTGTCTAGTACTAGTGCAGCAGTCAGTATTGCTCAGGTCTGAAAACTAACTCTAAAACTGGGCTCCTGGGAGATTCCCTTTCTCTTTTGCTAATCCAGACGAGGAAGGTAGGTCCTGTCCAGGACTCTGGTTGTGCGATACCCAAAGGACATTTCACAGCTGTCCAGTGTTGCATAGGTTTCCCGCAGCAGATTTACACCTCTAGTGTCACCGAGCTAGCGTTATTTCAGCTAGAGCTACTTTACAGTGCAAAAACTAGCACTGTAAATACTATCGATCTTGGTCGCTGCTCCGAAACAACCAGTTCTGCTGGATGTTGTGAACATTTATTTCTTGCTAAGCTCCAGGGAAATGCTTTAAGAGCATTCCCAATACTGACCTTTTTTTCTAAGCCTCATGGGTTCCTTAGTCAGGTGGTAGCAGAGCAGTCTGTTGTCGCAGTTACTGCCCTGAAAGTAAGGGCTAAAACAACGACGAGAAGAATTCACACGAGGCAACAGAGCTCTTCAGCTGCGTCAAAGGCAGCAGCTTTGATGCTTGTGCTTTCACAGGACTGACTAACCAGATCGATTAGATCTGCATCAGCCATTCTGCAAGTCATAATTGGAAAATAATATTTTCACAAGATTAGAGCTTCTTGCTTTGAAAATAAGCAGCTTGGCTTCAGGTAAAATTTTCCAAGGCATCTATGTGATGCAGAGAGCAGAGCCCAATTTCAGCTCAGCTCATCAGACTCGTGGCAGCTTACCCGGCCTCTGAAGGGCGATGGTGACAAAATGATAGCTTGGGCTTGGGCTTGGGCTTGGGCTTGACCTCACGCTGCCCCTCTGAACCCGCTTGCTGGCAGGTTTCTACTGCAATTGCGTTTGCAGGGTGTATCTCCTCCTCTGCCTCTTTACCAATGGTAACGAAAGCTCTCTGACAAAGGCCACAAACACAGCCCCGCAGCCAGGCTTGTCTGCCATCCATGTTATGTACCTGCGCAGTCACATCGGATGGGGACAGCCTGACCAGGACTGGCCCCCACCTCTTGCTCACGTCAGGGAACGACTTGTGTGAAGGTAGGATGAGCACACCGCAGCGCGGATACCTGGACAGTGCAGCCATGTAAGGCAGAGCGAACCTGGGAGCTGAGGGAAACCCCATTGCAAAATCACAGCCTCCCTTGCCCAGCTCTGGCCCCCTGGGGAAGCAAGAGGGGTCACAAGCAGGTGTCACACTCTCATCCCCTCTCAGGGCCCTGCTGCAGCCGTCCTGCTCCTCTCTCTGCACCAGGAGTTTCCCCAGAGATGTCACCTCTTAACTCTCACTTTCCTAAGTGCTCCCGTGCCGGTATAGGGTCAGGCAGCCTTTCCCAAGTTATCCCTCCCTCCCCCAAAGCAGATCCCACATTTGAGTCCCCTCACAGGCATCTTCTCTCCCCCCAAGATCTCCACATCTCCCAAATGATGCATCAGGCTCCCCCGGCATCACCCAACGTCTATGCACTCAGGGGAATGCAGGCAGCACAACCCTCGCAGCCTTGTTTCACACACCAGCAGAGAGCTGGGAGCATAAGCCCCACCAAACGCCGCGCATTGCCGGGGGCTCCCCACTGCCCCGAGAGGGTCCCAGGTGGGGACAGGGCAGCAGCACCCACGTTGCAACCACATCAGGGAGAGGCCATGCTGCAGAAGAGGGAGAGGCAGACTCCAAAGGAGCAAATTGCATGCTTAATGTGTGAATACTGGGGTAACCCGGGTCTCCTGCCCAGGCTGCTGGGGCTCACAGGACGGGAGCCTGGGCCCACCAGCTCGTCAAAGGGACTCTGCTGCTCCTGGAGTGCCACTCGCCACCCTGCGCTGGGCCACGCAGAATCACAGACTCACAGAATTGGTTTGGTTGGAAGAGACC
>NW_009629925.1:0-18124 GCF_000690535.1 Cariama cristata
TTCTATGATTCTATGATTCTATGATATTACTTTACTATGTATGTGCTGATATTTCCAGTTAGGATGGGGAGGGCTTCTATGTTTCAAATCCTTTTGTATGTATATATCATCACAGAATCATAGAATGGTTTGGTTGGAAGGGGCCTTAACGATCACCTAGTTCCAAACCCCCTGCCATGGGCAGGAACACCTTCCACCAGACCACGTTGCTCAAAGCCCCATCCAACCTCGCCTTGAACACTTCCAGGGTTCTCTGGGCAACTTCTTCCAGTACCTCACCACCCTCACAGTGAAGAATTTCATCCTTACATCTAATCTAAATCTTCCCTCTTCCAGTTTAAAGCCATTGCCCCTTGTCCTATCATTCCATACCCTTGTAAAAAGTCCCTCCCCAGCTTTCTTGTAGGACGCCTTTAGGTACTGGAAGGCTGCTCTAAGGTCTCCTCGGGGCCTTCTCTTCTCCAGGCTGAACAACCCCAACTCTCTCAGCCTGTCTTCACAGGAGAGGTGCTCCAGCCCTCAGATCATTTTCGTGGCCTCCTCTGGACTTACTCCAACAGGTCCATGCCCTTCTTGTGTTGGGGGCCCCAGAGCTGAAGGCAGTACTGCAGGGGGGTCTTACCGGACTGCAGGGGGACAATCAACTCCCTCGACCTGCTGGCCGTGCTTCTTTTGATGCAGCCCAGGATACGGTTGGCTTTCTGGGCTGCAAGCTGCAATCTTTATGTGTATTTATCAGTGTTGTTATTATTGATTATATTATTCCCTGTATTTAATTTAAGGAAATCTACATGCTGTCCATTGAAAGTCTGGCTGAGGTAACTGCTCGTTGTATTGAACAGCTTCATAAAGTAGCAGAATTAATTTTACATGGGCAGGAAGTAGAAAAAACAGCTCAAGATCAAGCGAAAGTACTGACGAAGTGAGTATTACATACTTCATGTGTGAACATTTGACATTTGCTTAAAACTCATGAAGTTCCATTTAGCTTTTGGCACTTGAAGGCACAGTAAGTTCATGGATGAACAAACAGCATTGGCTTTAGGGGTCCTGGTGCTATATTTTCTCATGTAATCAAGTTACATAGACTACCTGTCATTTTTTGACATGGCTAACATATGTATGTTTACAAAAACATGACCTACTCACAGGCTGAAAGTTGTTTCTGCTCCAACAAGTAATGCACATGCTGATTTGGGTTGCATTTCCTGTTCCCTCTGCAAAAGATACTGTGCTAGCATATATAGAGTTTGCTTTTAGAATGCATAGTACAGTCTTATTATCTACCAATAGAGTTTCATTATCTAGTGTTTATCTGCCAAAAATATACAAAAATCAATCTGTAGTTCTAAACAATAAGATCACATTTGTCAGCAACTTTGTAGTAAACCACCACAAAACATAAAATACGTAAGTTCAAGAAGCCAGTTTATCTGGTGGGACTCAAAATGCAAATTTCAAGCTCTCTGTAGTAATCAATTCTACTGATTTCAGTGGGTTTTGATGTTAAGATGTAAGCACTTGAGTCCAAAGTAAGTAAAGTATTTAAGCAAGTGTTTATCCTTAGGAATGCTGGTAACAATAGCAAAGTCCATAAGAACACTTCAATCTAAAACAAATTACCTGAACAAGTATTTTTCATAATTAGAGCTAAGGTATTGTGCACCTTGCAGTATGAGGTTCTATGTGATGCACTTGTGAATGTTTAGCAAAACAGTTCTATTCCTAGATCTAGATCTCCTTGTTCTCTCATACGTTAAGCACAAGGGTACTTCCTCTTTTAATACAGAGTAGACATTTTACTGCTTAGATAGGAAGCTTCTCACTGTGGTCATTAAAGTTTGATTTATTTCCAACAGTATTTCTAGGAGTTGTGCTGCTGCAATCATCAGGGAAAAAATAGTTAAATTAGAAGTTTAGAGTTTAAAAAATTGAAACATTGCCCTATCAAAAAAGACTAGTGTTTGAGCCAACATGACATCATTTTGCTGTCATAGTCAGCAATGGATTTTTCAGTGGAGGAATACAAAAACTATATCATGAACAAAGTCTACCCCAAGTTATTTTAAAAATTACTGGAAGCAAAACTGCCTTAAGAACATTCTTGGCTTCTAAGATGAAGTTTGTGCCTAGGGCAGTCGTAGGGTTTTTATCCATTGACAGGACAAGGATGTATTTTTATACTTGTCTCTCTTTTTTTTTTAAACCAGTTTAACAAGTGCCATGTGCAATGAAGTTTCATCTTTATCAAAGAAGTTTTCTGATTCTTTAACAGCAGCTGGGGTAAGATAACAGCATTTTCTGTAGCATTTGGGGTTTTTTTAACATAGTTCTCTTCTTGAAACAGAAATTATTACCCAAGTCCAGTAGCTTTACATCAGGTACCAGCAAGGAGGGCTCTTCTTTCCTCAGATCAAGAACACAGAGCATTTTTACAGCAGTTTCCCTGTTGCAGAGAAACCTTATAAGCCTTCATAGACTGCAGTGTGTCCTCTTGCCTTCTAAAATCTCTCTTTCAAGACACCAATTCCCATTTTTCCTGATCACCACTCAGCATTTCTTATCTTCTCATACTGAAAGGGCCCCACATTTGAAGTCCCACAACTTGATGATATTTTCTTCTCCTACTCAGTCTATCCCTTTTGATTGCATTTGTATAGAATTCATTAACAGATAACACTTTCAGTACCTTAAGATGGTTTCACGAGCTGTTGTCTTAGCCTTTGCTAAATCCCCTGGCCTAGGGCCACTGCATTTTCAAAAGGTTTAAGAGATGAGAAAATCTGTTTGGTTGTCCATCTTAAAAAAAAACATTCTGTCTTGTCTTGCAAGATATTCCATTTAGGAACATCCATTTGTCTGTGAATGTCTTTGCTAGAAATAGTATCCTGCCTTTCAAGACGTTTCAAAGATGACTGA
The DNA here is from genome assembly GCF_000690535.1 of Cariama cristata. Taxonomy (NCBI): domain Eukaryota; kingdom Metazoa; phylum Chordata; class Aves; order Cariamiformes; family Cariamidae; genus Cariama; species Cariama cristata. Next base: position 2,920 of record NW_009629925.1, read on the forward strand.
CATCTAGTTATTCTAGCAGGATCCAGAGGCAAAAATTGTGCCATTGCTGAAATTGTTCTGTAAACATCAGAGAATAAAAAACTCTGGCTCTCCTGGTTACTTTATGAAAACATGAATGTACATCAAAGGAAATTTTCCCAGTTTTCCCATGAGCTCTTTCAGCACATCTCTGAGCAAGTGTCTTCAGAGTTATTTGTAGAGAACATGATTTATTTGGCTGCCTTTATTCTGAATAATTTACATTCCTTCCCATTACTCTGGGAGAAACTGCTTATTTTGCATTTTGGGATTGTATTTTAGCATATCTTTGTGTGACACTTGCAATAAATACATGCACAGACATACAAAAATAAACTGCACATGAAATATTAAGCTGGCCCAGCTCAGAAAATTGGAAACTAAAGCTTTCATAAGCATTGCACTAGGTTTTGTTCTTACCAACTCTGTACTCAGTTTTTAGGACCAGATTGTTTTTGTGGACATTTGTGTGGACACATAAGAAATTGAACACAAACACACTTCCCACTTCCAAAATACTCTCTAGAAGAGAGTTTTAGTAGGGCAGTCTGGTGATCTTTCTGTGCTGTCCCATCCCTTTAAGCTTTTGGAGGAAGATGTGGGCTTTCTGCTCACCGTGATCAGTAGGAAAGTAAGGAACACCTGTCACACAGGACGGTAGAAAATGTGCATCTTCCTGCATGTCCCAGTGGTTCAACTCCCTCCTTAACGTCCCAACAGCACCCAGGTTCACAAGCACATTCCAGTATCCTGCAAAGTGCATTAACTCGTGGGAAACTGAGAAATGGCTTAGAAGAGAAAATTCTTTTTTTTTTCAAACATAATACCATCCTTATATCTGACTAATTCAGACATTAGTTGTAGTGCTGGCTGTACACATAGTCTATAATGTTGGTGATGTTTCTGAGTGAGCAGTAATGCAGAAGTAAGAAATAACAGCTTTGCTTGCTACGCAAGATTTCTGTCAAACTTTAACTTATTGATTCATACAATCAATAGTATTTAATTGATACTGCGCTCTCTCTGTTTCAGTTTATTGACAATCAACTGAACAGTGCACTTCATAATGGATTTTCTAGTAACTGACAGTAAAATTGCTCTTCTTTTCTCTAACCATCTTGCCTTTGTTCTGCCATCTTTCTCCAAACTAAAATTAAGGTGTTTCATGTTTCTTGAAATCGGTAATATGAAAGCTACAAGGTTGTAAGTGAAAATCTTTCAGTTTAATTATTGTGTATTGTGTTTCCTCTGCTCTAGTAAAGTCCACTGTTCGATATTGAAAGAGAGCAACTCTTGCTAGAGGTTATTGTCGTTCTAAAAACCCACAATGCAAAGAACAGTGAGAATAAAAAAAGGGAAGAAATTTTGCTATTTTAAAAAACAGAGGAGCTGACAAATCTTGATTTTCTAGCCTCTGGTAGTGTCACTACTTACTGTACCTGTCTTTATTTCTATCTGGTGGTTGAGAAAAATGTTATGCATGCTGAACTATGTTTACTGGCCAGCCTGAATTGTCCAGCTCAACATATGCTGCCTCCAGTTTGGAGATCTGAGTTTCACCTGTTTCTTTTCCTTCTGTAGGGGAGCTACTGTAGGCCTTTCATTTCTTCCTAACCACAGATATTTGTGAAACTCCTAAGAACTTCATTTTCCTTCTGACCTGTATTTTTCCTTCTTGTTTCTTTGAAAATGAGCAAGAGGTTAAAAAATTAGGGGGGGAGATGAAAAGGGCACTGGCAGACAGATGGACAGACAATGTCATCACATAAATCTCACATCCATAGGAAACCAGGCAATTTGAAACTCTGTGGTACACGAATTAATGAAAAAGTAAAACCCCTGGGCCTGTCTAGGTTCATTGTACCCAGTGATAGAAATACCTAAGGTTTACTGAAGTGTGTATGAAACGTAGACACAGTTATCAGGAATACTGTGATAAACAGTCTGAATGAGAATCAAGGTGAAGCAAGATCTTTATAGAATTCATAAAACCACTTCTCAGATACCAGTATATTTCTGTTAAATGTATTTCTTGTCCTGGCATTTCATTCCATTTTCCGGTTTACAGAGCAGTATGAAGGCAGAGGTTCTCAGCCCCATCATCAACAGTGTGCTATTGGAGGTAAGCCTTCACTTTTTTCACATTAGGAAATGTTCTAGTAAAATGATTTTGAAATGAAACAGTTCCATTTATGTCTGAAGAAAGAACTATATAAAAAGTAATGACAATATTATTTTGGCTGTTCAGTTTTTGTGTTCAGCCTCTCCCACAAATACTATAGTAGTAATACTGCATTTACTGAGGATTCTTAAGTACATTATGACTGAAGTGAGACTGGCCAGCTCTTAAATTCTGCTGCTGTATTGGTCAGAGCACATCAGACAATTTGTAATGTGCTGTTTAGCGCTTTTCTAACCTATTCGCAAGTTGCCTGGGATAAGTCTGTTCTTACTGTTCCATTACCTACTTCAAATATTGCAAAATATTTCTGATTCACAGATAGTTTCAGACTATTCTTTTCTTTAAAATTTGAGTTGCAGGTATGCTACAGTGCTTCCCATCCATGGGCATTTTGATTTCTACAAAGATGCAGAGTCTAGCATCAGGCTTGGTCAGCACATAGATAGCCATGTGTCAGACATCACTAAAATGTTCATGAGTGTTTTCTCTTATTAGACACCATGATCTATGAGTGACCTCTTCTATTAGACACCATGAGCTATTTTTGATCAGAAAAGCACAGTGAGTAAAATGTGCCTCAGTTTTACCAAGAGAAGAGGTCAAGAGGAAGTAATATGCTTATAAAGTACTAAAATGTATAATATGTGCAGCACAGATTCTTTTAACTCTGCAAATCAGATCACACTTCTCTTTAGCATAAATAAACATGTAGTAGTGTCTCCAAATTGTCATTCTGTATCTAATAGCCGTGTTCCCTTAAAAATGAGGAAAAGATTGTTTTACAGTAAGCAATTTTGTACTGAATTAACAATTCCTTTAAGGAAAATCATGGAAAACTGAATGGAGCTGTAGCAAGATTACTATAGGTTTCTTTTGTTATAGGGTAAATTTGCTGTTGCAGTGATGTTTCTTTCTGTGCTCCAGGAATTACAAAATCTGGGAATGTCCAGAATTGTGGAATACAATGTTTTGTACTTCTTAAATCCCATATTTGTATACAAATATGTATTAGTACAGCCTGGGATCATGGAGAATTACAAGCTGCTATACCTTTCAGTATTAGAAATTCTAAAAATAGTACTACCTGTTAAAACTATTATAATAATTCAAACTGTTAATTTCAGTGACACTTCTTCCACCTACAGCAAATTCAAAATTAGTTCTGTTGATGGAAAGACTAGTTGGTTTGTATTTAAAAAGTCAAATCTACTTCTGAACACTGTGGCATTTTATTCTACTCACATTACAAACAAAACCATCCAAAAGTTCAAAGGAAGGGGGAAATCAGATTTTTATATAGTGATTCAGGCTATCCTTGTTAGCTGTAAGCTGTTGTAATTTATCGTTTTTGTTATCTACAGATTCTAAAATCTCGTGTGAATACATATGCTAATATACCATGATGCAGATGTAAAAAAAAAAAAAAGTTTATTAAAAAAAGTACAATGTAATTCCTGAAATGCGTGACAGCTATACTGATGAACCACATGTTTTCTCTCCCCATTAGGGTTGCAACAGTACTACTTATATTCAGGATGCTTTCCAGCTATTGCTTCCAGTTCTGCAAATTTCACATATCCAGACCAGCTGTTTGAAAGCACAGGAGTGACAGTTGTCACCGTTGGGCTTAACAGAAACCACAGACCTAATGGCTTTAATGTATGCAGATAGAAGAGATGGTATGAGAGATGTCTGGCCACTTACAGTTCTCTGAAGACACTAAACGCAGTTTTGCACGTACAATATTGAACAACATTTTAAAGCTCTTTCAGACTTTCAGACTTTAGAAGTAGTTAGTAAAGTGAGTAATTTCTTTTCCATTGGAGTATATCCTTTGCATTAATGTAAACTGAAGTTTACTGATACTAGCATTGACTTAACTATGCATTCTAAATGTTGACTCTTTCAGTTGTAGATGATATATGAAGCAAATTAGAATGTAAAGTTTTTTTAAACATTTCAGCCCAAGTGACCATTTCTATTGTTTGCCTCCTAACTATCAGTTAAAAATATGTATTTCAAAAGTTGGTTTCAGTATTTAATTTTAGCCAACATGAACGAATTATCATAGTGTTGTCCTTGTTAAATATTATTTGCAGCAGCAAATAGTAACATCATAATAATATGTACGACTTACGTAACACTTTGTGTTGAAAGACTTGTACAGTAATAGGTACTAACTTCACTAAATGAAAATTATGGAGGATATGCATGAAGAATTATACTCAAAAGAAATTTTCTGAGCCAATTACGAGTACGGGTAAAGCTTTATATTTGCTGACCCATCATTTTATGTTCCTTTATGTCTGTTTCTTAATTCCAACAGCTGAACAACATTGCAGGCCAAAGTAATCTTTTTAATATGCAAGGAATGGAAAATTTCCCTTTTGTTTGGCAGTTGAAACACCCTCAATAATCTCCTCTGTTACCAGGTTAGCACTTTGGGGTTTAATTTGGGCTTTAAACATTATGAACCTTTTTAGCAGAAGGAGTTACTGATACTGAGAATTCAGAAATACAGGTTTTGGGCATAGAAAAGAAGTTGTGAAAAGAAGTTACAAGAGAACTGCTTTGGGTGGGGAGGTCATACGTCAGAGCAATCACCTTTTCTCTGAGGCAGTAACTAGACAGAACATAAATGAGCAGCAGGACTGATGTTCCTAATAAAACTAGCAACCCTGATAATTTGCCCATATCCTTAGCTTAAAATCCTGATCTGTGAACCTCAGAATTTGTTTAGGCTCGTTTACCTCACAGACAGGAAGAACCTTCCAATATTTTCTGTAGCCTTTCTCCTGGATTTTCATTGTTTATTACATTTCTTTCATCTGTTTTGTATTTTTTCCTCTTGATACACTCATGAATTGTATTTAAATGCTTTTTAATTGTAGTTAACATCTGAATATGTTTAATCATAGAAGCATAGTTCGTACATCACAAAAATAATGAAATAGAGCATGAGGAAATACTATCCTGTTTGTTAGAAAAGAGAAACCATGTATCTGTTTTGCACATGGTAACTTTTTTGAGTTCCAATGAGAGAGGACAGAAAGGTCTGTTTGCGTCTCACACTATTGTAGTCCCTGTTCTGCTGTCATATGCATTGTGATTTTTCCATCTTTTGTTGTTTGTTATAAATTTGACATTTTCACTATCCCTGAAATAAGGTTTATTACACAAAATCTGTTTTCTGCCACCCTGTAATTTAACAGATTTGAGATATCTTTCTCGGTAAGTAGAAGGGGTACAGTCTTCAAGTCCACTTGCACAGAATGTAAAAAAAAACTTACAGCAATGTGAACAAAAATAAGCAAGCCCTGTGGCAGCTGAAAAGGCAAGCAAAGCTTGACATTCATTGGTATTTATGCCATATTGAACAGCCAACATGACCTCAACATGGGAGAAAACGGGACACAGGAAAATGCAACCGTAAGCAGACTCACTAGCCCAAAGGTAGGATACAGCTCCCACCAACCGTTATATCCATGACACTTCTCTCTGCCATTGCTTTGTTTCTGAAAGCGTCATTTCAAAAGTGTGTTACAAAATAATGTTTAGTTGATCCAAAACATTTCACCTCTGGCTTCTAAACTTTGAGGGTAATAAGTGGACTCTTCTCTAGTAGTCCTGTCCAGCTGCTGGAAGAGACACACGCTTGTACTTACTTGACCAAGCGTCATTCTTGTATACACACTTTGACCCAGAACAACTTCCCCAGTCCAGATTACTGAGGACCATGTACTTGCTCCATATACTTGGTAGTGAGCAGTTTTCAGTTTTAAAGATCTGGACACCAGTGAAAGCATTCAGTAGCCTGTAAAAAGGCCTGTTTGCTTAAAATGTTTTTTTTTTCTGTTGTTCTGTGCTGCCAAACAGGATATACTACCTGGTTAAAAGCTTGTTTATTTTCAAACGAAGACTGTCAAGAAAAGTCTAATGTTTTCACCTATCAATCATTATGTCCTGGATTTATTTTTATTTTAATTTGATCATTACTGTTCATCAAGAAGCCTTTCTGTCCACGTTGGAGTGGAACTCTGCATCAGGTATCTGTAAACATAGTATTACTGCCAAATGAGTCATAGAACATAGCAATAGCTGTTTCATATTGTTCCTATGCCGAGTTAATGTTTTCAGACATAAATTAATTTAGTTACTTTTCATATGGATCTTTTTTTTTTCTGAAATGCAGTGCAGAATATATAGTGTTAAACCTGTCAGAAAAACATGTTAACTAATAGTGGTGCCTTTTAGCAGAGGCTGAACAATACAGTGTTAGAAGCCTGAGGGGATAATATTTGAAATTGCTGAGGAGCATTCTTAAGACAAAGATTGCTTGTCTGAGAGATTCCTTACTGCAGGTTTCACTGTCTTGCTTAAATTATGTATGTATTGAATAAAGCACCTACCCTTAAGTGAAAGAAGCTATAAAAAATAATGTGGGGACTTAAAGTATTTACATCCATACAATGTAGGAAGGGAAATAGGGCAGAATATGAGCATAGGGATACTCCATCTGATCTCAGATGCAATCATCTTGTCCTAGGAAAACTGAACGTTGTATCTTTAAATCAATTTTAGGTAAATATTTCAGTAGAAAAGTACTATGTGGATGTAACCGGAATATTTTGTTTACACTGGTTTATATTTTTCCATCAGTCAAGTAAATCATTTGAGATACTGAACTGAGACAGTATACGAAAGAAGAATGTTTTGAAGACTAATATGATGGGACTCAGTGAAGTCTTTCACTTTCTGATTTTGTGATTTACCTTTGGAATGATGAGTGTGATTTTTACTGAGAATCTGATAAAAACAGATGTTGCCTTAAACTTTTACAGGAGAGTGTTCTTTCTTTCATCACCACCTTTTTCCAGGTCAGTACACTGCGCGTGCCTTGGCACTTGTCAAACTACTAAGTTTTGAGTACTTATTTAAAAAATAACCTAGATTGTGAAAATTACCTGTTCTCTTGAGCAGATCTGTTTTTCAGGGCATTCCATTCACTTTTGAGCACACCTTTTTACACAGAGACAAAGGAGGCAGGCTTTTATCAAGACGAAATTTAAAACCATGTCTGCATACCTACAACCTTGCAGATGATCCACTAATAAAGGTCAGTATATTAAGGGTATTTGCTTTATTTTTTTCTTAGGCAAACAAAACCAAGCAAGCTATAAGTTGTGTGCTGCTTTTTAGGGTATAGTCTATTCATGTGTAAACATCTCTTCCCCATGATTTGCTCCTACATTCCAGCATCCATTGCTTGAGACAGCTAAACAAAAGAACTGTCTCTTCCATTTTTTTTCATGCTGCTTAGATCATCCACTGAAGCCGTTAATATCTTCCTCTAAAATGTGGCTCAATCATATAATACTAAAATCACAATCATTACAAGTTGAGATGCTTTTTAATAGTGTTTCTAGCGTCATCCACCAGTCAGGATTCATAACAACTTTAATGAGTCTGAAATGCCACAGTATTTTGATTAACAAATACAGATGTTCACCTCTTTTTCTGATTCAGAGAAGTGGTTTTATCATACAAGCAGTCACCCACCTCACAGAATTATCTTTGAGACATCCCAGTTCTATTTCAAATGACAGCTCCTGTACCTTCTGTTAGTCTCAAAAGAATGTAAAGAGTGGAAAAGGACTTTCCTGAGTTCATTTTAAAACCATCTCAGAGCAAGGCTTAACATGACACCATCAACCAGTCTGACCTACTTTGAAATTCTTACAGTCTGACTGGAAAGCCCTCTGGACTTTAAAGGCTTTTTTTCTGTCTCAGGCCAACCTTTGTTGCTGAAGCTGCTTTTAGTGTGTGACCTGTACACTCTGACTCCTACTTCAGCATTCATAACATTGACGATGGTGTGCAGTTTTAGAATTAAAAAATTGAAAATAAAATGTCAAAAATTGAACTGTATTAAAAAGATGGGAGAGGGAAAATGATTTTCAAAGGAAAAAAAAAAAGTATGTGCTCTCTGGAAATAGGAACCATTTTCAAGGTTGGATTAGAGAAAAGGCTTTCTACAAGAAATTTTCAGCTCAGCATAAACAAGAGATGACATCTGATTAGTTCCAGCAGAACTGGAATAACGGCACTTCTGAAGTAAAACTAAAATCTGCATGAACTTCAAGGCACTAAGTCAAAGATAAGAACATTCAAAGAGGAAGAGCTGAAAGGAAAGAAGACAGCTAATTTGATCGCTCTGGATCCACAGTGCTCCTTCTCCCTGTATTGCCTGCACCCCAAAAGTCCCTGAGCACACCTCTGGTAAGAACTCCTTATTAGTCTCCCCACTTCGATCTCCTTTTCACGGCTTCCCTTTACAGTCTTTTGAGGAGGTGCTCTAATAGACTCAAAGCAGAGCACCAGCTACTCATTCTGCCTTTCAAACATTTTACCCAAGGAGTGAAAGAATATTTCTTAGGCAATACTACAGTTATGTGCAAAAGGAGTCTAAAAAAACTGCAGCATGGACTAATCATAATTCTTAGTGAACTGAATTTGCTGCTGCTGTAAAGAGGAAGGCGTGGAGACATCATTCAAACAGATGTGTGCTATTTCTCTTCCGCACCACAGGGTTGAGGCTGAAAGGCATTCGACAAAAGGTGCCAGTTCTGGAGTCAGATAGTGTCACCTAAATGAAAGCCAGAACCCTGGGTAATACAACAATTTTTAAACACCTCCAGAAGCCTCTCAACCCATTTACTAGACTTGGAAAAATGCAGTCCTACTCTTCCTGCCCTTGCTTATCACAGACGCTCTATCAATGGCTTATACTATGCTGGTACTTAAGGTGGTCTGTGCCTTTCCTCCAGTTCCCATACCACTTCTGCACCATGTCGATTTTGCACATTTCTCAACACCATCAGTTCTGCCTTCCCCACCAGTTTTGTTCACTCCACTCCCTGCCATCTCCCTGTCTCCTTCCTGCTGGTTTTGGAAGTTCTTCCCTCCTGCCCATCATCTTGTGCTTGAGAGGCTGCACAGGCTGCACCAGGACAGCCTTTCTCTTCTCAGATGTTTGGTTTTGAAAAAGCCAGAGATGAAGACAAGGGGTTAAGAGGACATGGGAGGACAGAAACCAAGAGGATCTCCAAAGAAAATGGGAAGATACTAAACTGGTTTCTTTTTAGTCCTGTCCTTCCTCCTCCATTGTGAGGAGGTTGGACTAGAGACTGCCTGAGGTCCCTTTCAAGCTGAATTACCTTAGGATCACATTTTTTTCTTGCCATTCTTAGCAATGCCTCCCCATTCTCCCACTGTTTCCTATAGTTTGGATCATACTTGCAAAACAAGGTAAGCTCTACTCAACAGAGACTTAAAGCTTCTAAGAGCCTTGAGTTTACTTGTTCTTGGTATTTTTAAAGGTAACTCGGAAGATGGAACCTTCCAGGGTAGTAAAACCAAACCCTTAGAGAGCTGTGGGATAACTGTGGGTAACAAAATAGTAATTCACAGTTTAGTCATCCAAGGAAAAGAAAAGAGGGAGGTTATAGGCAGCAAGAATAATAGAATTAAATTACAGGAGAAAGGAAATTAAATTGGGGTCAAAAGGAGCAGGGCTGTCCCTATCAACCAGATCTCTGGATTACTGAAGGGGAAGAGTGACAGATAGCGCCATCATTTGAAGCATTTAAACACTGACTAAAATGGCTTTAGCAATTCCACAGTCATTTGAGATAGATACGTCTCTTCATCTGTAAGTTGCTGTTTATAGTAAGAAGAAAAAAAAAATACAACCAGAAACAAATTGTGAGAGGTTTATTTTATAGACTGTATTAAAAAATCCATTTCTGAAAAGCTTTAAGTTATTACCACAGATAAGCAATAAAGCCTCAAAAGCCCCCAAATCAAGAAAGTCAGTATTTTTCTCTGTTTTTTTTTTTTTTTTTTTTTTTTCCTGAGATGGTAACAAACAATAGAAACAAATGCTTCAGACTTATCCAACTAAATATAAAAAATTCCATATGGCCTCAGATCATTCAGAAGCTAATGTCCACAACTATTCCTATTAAATCTGAACTGCTTGGTGCAGTATAATGGCTGGAGAAGCAATTTCTGAAAGCTTCAGGAGGGAAAAGCTATATAAATGTAAGGGATGGAGGTTATGAAGTATTAACATGATGCTAAATTGCTGCATATCATATTTGCAATGGGCAGTTTACAATCTGTTCATCCTGATGGATTTAGCACAAGGGAGTCTGAAGTCCTGGCTCTGCAATTTCTGTCTCTGCCTGGTAATTGATGGTTAAATTGTCCCCACAAATAATGCGTTAGCACCGAATGAGTATGGGACCCTGCTCAGCCCAAACAGCTCCATTACACTCAGAGGAGCAGTAATAAATGGAGAGTGAGGAAAAGTTCCAGGAGATAATGAGTCTGAATATTAATGACCTAAGGTAGTACAAAAGATAGAAATGCCATTTATCAAAAGGTGAAAAACCCATTTGGTGTCTTATTAAGTAATTAAAAAACAATAAAAACAATTTTGCGGTTTGAAGCCAAATTACTATTTTTCCACATTTTTTTCTTTATCCACTAACATGTTGCAGAATTTATGAAGGTCTTCCTGGTTTACTACAGAAATTAAAATGTCCTGCAGAATTCTCTCCTACTGTGATCCTTCGGCCACCTTCCTCCACAGCCAGAAATTGTGTCGTTTAAGCATCTTACTCACCTAGAGCATTAAAGAGGCTGAAAGTTGTGCTCGTTTCATGAAAGTAAAGGATAATTTCTATCTTTAAACAGACTTTCTTATCCTATGGAGAATATAAAATAAATTCCTTCTCCAATAGAAAATGACATTATTGCAAGGATTATCTCAGAACCATATGATTAAGTATAAATCCTGAATGAACTGAAAATAGATGTGAAATCTATACCCTCCTACTGAAGTTGTTTCTACAGCAAAACATGCTTGTCCATCATTCATATTTTCTTAATACCAAATAGTTCTGGTGATGGATAAAATGGAGCTTCTGAACTAAAATGCGTAGTTGGCACTCCCATGAAAAGACAGACAACGTAGCTCCCCAAACTGGAAATGGGGATGCTTTCTTCTGTGGTGTATGACGTGTCTTCTTTCATCCAATGGTCCTGATATTTCATATGGTGACATCTGAAAACAAAGAAAACAGCATCAGAAAAAAAGAGGACATTAATTGTTTCGTAATTTATCTTAAATGTCATTGTTTTGACTTTCACAGTAATGAATTCTCCTTTTTATTACAAAAGAAAACAACATTGTCACTAAGAGGCAGACAAAATAGACGATACGCATCAGATTGGAGAAAAAGACCTAAGAATGGTACCTGCCAGCAGAACGATGGTTTAGGTACCTGCCCAAGAGTACGATGCAGGAATCTGAGTGAGAAGCACTGGACCTTATTCACTTCCAGGAAAGCCTGGCAATGTAAGGGCAGGCAGAGCCAAAAGCTGCCCTAGAGCGCATTCACCCCACCCACCCAGCTGAAGTGCTCCAGTAAGGATGTCCCTCGAGTGTCTCAAACTGGCTTTCTGCCGAGTGTCTCCTTGTACATAGAGTCCAGTCTGGAACTGTCTTTTAAAGGTAGGTGGTGAGTGACCTCTTTCCTTCAAATAACTGAGCAGCCTTCACTCCCTTCTTTCCTCCTGGCAGCTAGATGAGGGGAGAAGAGCTTTGTGTGATATCTACCTCTGCTCCAGAATCTTTTGCTCTGTGTCAGCTCCTGGGCTTGATGAACTATTCCACCTTCAGCAGAGTGTTCAGAAGTAAATCTGCAGTAACGAGGTCTTACTGCAGCTGAGCCAAAACAAGCTAAATTATCTTAATGGGAAAAAATAAAAACAGACCAATCCGAACCACGAGCTGGACAGAAGAATTTGCAAACCTGTGCCCAGCTGCATTTCCCGCGCTATACATGTATACAGTAGGACAAATTTGGAAATAATAAAATTAGAGCAGCTTTTTCCACATTCCCAAGTGAAAAACACTCCTCAGTAATCATCAATGAGACTTTTGAAATTTGGGCTGCAGCTCCCAGAGTAGCATGTGATGAGGAACTTTGAAATATGAAAATGTCCAGATCCCAATCAAGATCATCTTAATTTTAGGGAACTATACAATGCCAGGTCGGGGAAGAAGCACAGGATTTCTGCACTTCTTACTCTCACACTGAGTGAAAAAGCAAACATAGCTTGTGATCCATTCTGGTAGTTCATGTAGCTGCAGGCCCAATAACAACATCTGTCTCCCTTTTCCTTTACAACATAAGAACTGGGATAAGAAGTGTTCCTTGGCTGTGAAATCATACTGGAGGCAGCAGCTGCTGAAGTGAGCTAGAAAATGACAAGTGTAGGCAGGATACAATGCATCAAAAATTGATGCTGGCTAATGGAACAGTGGGTTTAAACAGTCTGCACAGTGCCCATTACAGTCCAGTTCTGCAAGCAAGCAGGAGTGCTTCCCTTCAAAAACCTCTAAGTGTCTGTTCTGGAGAGAAACACATCCTGGCATGCATTTTATGCAGAGACCAATAATTGTGCCAAGTACCCTGGAATGCGCTCAGCAATCTCATTCTGTGAGCTCTTCTGCACTGAGGGGAGTTTTCATTTTAATGTACGATTAAGACTCGAATCCATTACGGAAGCAAAACCAGAGGAGGAATTCTCTTTCATGATATTCAAAAAATAAATACGTAATTGAGTGACTGTATACAGGCCTGAAAACAATTTAAAGCTGCATGTAGGCATAAATCTTTTTTTGTAGTTATCTACAGGAATTCACGAAAGCATAAAAACCAATGTCTTACAAAAATGGTCAACTGGCAAACCCCGTACGTCAGTCCTAGTAGGAACTTCTGCCCTCAGCAGCATCACACCCAATTTTATGATGACTTTAACCACAGTACTATCACTTCTGAGCACTGAAATGTTGCTTTTCAGAAAAAGTGTCAAAAGGATAATTGGAAGGATTCCAGTGATTTAAAATCACACCTACTCTTCTTTACAAATACATGCATAATTTATAAAAACAGCTTAACTGTAATCTTTCTCTCGCTCCTGAGCACACTTGCTATGTGCCTTTGCTAGAATATTTTGAACTATGAGATTCACTGTTTTCCCTGCATAATTTGTATCTTCTGTTGTTTGTGTGGGTGTCTTGCACAAAGACAGACAAGAGAAGGATTCTTTTAAATAAGAAAACATTTTTGTAAAGCCACAATCACATAAGGAAAAGCAGGTAAAGAATATTTTTAGGCACCCTTCTGTTTGTGCTACTAAGTTCTGCAATGATGCCATTTAAAGATCTCTTCAGGAAGGCAGGAGGGGCCTGAGCCAAAGCCTGGGTAATACCCTTGGTGGACCTGCATTTAATTTTCCTGGTTTTAGACTAGAATCTGCACCATTAAATTTCTAAATTGCTGGGGGCAGGTATCCTTAGAAAATGACAGCAGTGATGATACTCTGAATATAGTTGGATAGGAATCAGGCTCTCATACGCTTAGTTACTTACTGGTCTCTTGTGCCAACCATCCCACATAGGAGGTTTCATGACCGCATGCTTTTAGATTGCAAGAGAGGAAAGGGACCCATCAACTTATTTTACAATTTCTGTGAAAGAGCTTTTCACATCTTTAGCCATACACATGCTTCCCCCGTCAGTTACCTGTCATCTACCTTACATTCCAGTTTTATAACCCATTTCACCTGTAGATAAGATTGTGCCTTAAATGCTATATTCACTGGGAGACCAACTTGTCTTATCTAACTATACATCTACATTGTCACTCAGAAATAGAGAGACATGAGGTACCTTATGTATTCAAGGATCTCAAAGCTCTTTACAAAGAGAGATGGAAGTGCTGACGGCAAAAGGCAGTGTACTAAAAATCATTGGCAATTGCTGATGTGGAACTTTCATTAGCTTTTATGCAGCCTTTGACACATCCACCAGATTTATTAAGAGAATTAATGGGAGGCAGGACACTAAGATTGTTTCATCTTGTCCTTGGGGCATTGACTGTCAAAGAGATTGATGCAGTAAATAAAGTGTTCGGGGTAATAGTGACCAATTTGTGTGAATTTGATCTAACAATAGCTCAGAGCATGACACTGGACACTTTTTACCAAAAAAAAAAATATCCACAACGGTTGGCTTTAAGACACTGAGTTTTCCTTCTTTTTTTTCCTCATAAAATGGCAGCACTTCACCCAGGAACTGTCAGCTCTGTATCTGCCTCTAATTTCCCCAAATAAGAGAGAACGCTGATCTGTCCCTTGTCATTCATGAAATTCATTAACGCTCCTTTTGACTCAGAGAACAGAATGCTGCTTCCCCTTAGACAGGCAGAGGACAGAAGTACTGCAGGAGAGGGCTCACAATTACTCTTCATCCTATACACATGTGATTTTTATTCTGCCCTGATCACTGGAAGTTTGCAGCGCACCTTTGGTGTGGAAGAGGCCAGCAAGACCTGCACGGCCAGTCTGCCCAGACTCCACTGGGGAAAGACACCGCCACAAGGGCAGGACACAGACACAGAGAGAAGTTACTCCTTGAGACAGGCTTCCTTAAGCCTCCAAGGGCAAGTTTAGCCAAAACCCTCCCTATGTAAGAATGATTTCAGGGATAACTGTCAGCAAAATCATCTTGGTGAATGCTCCAACACCTTCAGATAGGTTGTTTTAATGGGCGTGGTGATTTGACTCTTACTTGCCCACTTTTATTTCTTACTCCAATTATTCTTTGCCCTCAGTGCTTTAGGGAACGGCCATTGAATCAAGTTCGTTCAGAAATCTTAGTCCTTTTATGGTTTCACATGCTGCTTTTTTTTAAGTAAAGTGAGCTAACAGCCTCACTTTGATACATAAATTCACTGTTTGTCCTTTTGATCTGCTCTCCTAGATTTCTTGCTATCAGTCCAGCTTCTTGTTTTTCTCTTTTCATCCGCCACAAAACAGGGTATTCGCTGCTGGCACAAAAAAAAAAAAAAAAAAACAAAAAAAAAAAAA